>NC_055665.1:362631-417631 GCF_017976325.1 Chelmon rostratus | reverse complement strand
CCCCTCCTCTCCTCTCCTCTACTCTCCTGTCTGTCTCCTCTCCCCTCCTCTCCCCTCCTCTCCCCTCCCCTCCTCTCCTCTCCTCTCCTCTCCTCTCCTCTCCTGTCCTCTCCTCTCCTCTCCTCTCCTGTCTGTCTCCTCTCCTCTCCTCTCTTCTCCTCTCCTGTCCTCTCCTCTCTTCTCCTCTCCTGTCCTGTCCTCTCCTCTCTCTCCTCTCCTCTCCTCTCCTCTCCTCTCCTCTCCTCTCAGGAGGCCATGTCAGTAGTGGGTCTGTCTGTGGAGGATCAGGATTCAGTTCTTCAGCTTGTTGCAGGAATTCTTCATCTTGGAAACATCAGCTTCAGAGAGGAAAACAACTACGCTGTGGTCGAAAGCCAGGACTGTAAGATACTACACCAGATATACTACACTACATGGTACACCACACTACACAGTACACCACACTACACAGTACACCACACTACACAGTACACCACACTACACAGTACACAGTGCTGGCAGTAGACTACATGAGGGGAGTAATCTGACCGTTGTGATTGAGCAGAAAACCGTCAGGACGGATTTTGGTGAACTCTGGATCCGTATTGGATTAACTGTAAACTGGCAGACTTGTCTCTGTGTGTCTTCCTGTCAGTCCTGGCCTTCCCGTCCTTCCTGTTGGGGATCTCTCAGGACGGCCTCTGCAGTAAACTGACCAGCAGGATTATGGACAGTAAGTGGGGCGGGAAGACCGAGACCATCTCCGTCACCCTGAACACCGAGCAGGCCTGTTTCTCCAGAGACGCCCTGTCCAAAGCTCTGTACACCCGGCTCTTCGACTTCCTCGTCGACGTCAGTCCACATCGACACCCCACACGCTGCTTCCTTTGATGTTTCACATTCACCTTCTTCTTTACAGATGATTCATCTGTGTGTGTGTGTGTGTGTGTGTGTGTGTGTGTGTGTGTGTGACAGTGTATTAATAAAGCCATGCAGAAGGACCAGGAGGAGTTCAACATCGGGGTCCTGGACATCTACGGCTTTGAGATCTTCCAGGTATAAACATCTATACTTCACAGAGCCTTTGACACGAGAAGTTCTTAAACAGAGAATATAAAGACGATTCTGAAGCCTGAAACCAAGACTGAACCACTGAAACAGCTCTGTACTAATTAATGCCGGGGAGTTTCTACAAAGATTCCAGGCAGAAACCTCCAAAATTCCCACGCTGTGTGCGACAGTGAAGATAAGAACAGGATACTGTCTGTCTGTAACTGTCTGTCTGTCTGTCTGTAACTGTCTGTCTGTCTGTAACTGTCTGTCTGTTGTCTGATTCTTATTAAGTTTCTTCTGTTTCAGAGAAACGGCTTTGAGCAGTTCTGCATCAACTTTGTCAACGAGAAGCTGCAGCAGATTTTCATTGAGCTCACCTTGAAGGCAGAACAGGTGGTCCATCATGACATGATCACGTGACCCCTTCGTCTGGTCTCTCGTTTCAACCTGTGAATCCATCAGAGTGATGAGATGAGAAGATATTTGCTGTTATTTCATTTGTTATTCATTGTATTCTCAGGCTTTCTGCTTCCTGTCTGTTCTTCCTGTGTTAGCACAGTGGGACGTCTCGGGGGGGGGGTGCAATATCCTTGATGTGTATGTAGGTCTGGGTGTGATACTGTCATCTGACTTCACATAAAAACATGAAGTGAACCTGTTCCTCTGTCCCTGCAGGAGGAGTATGTCCAGGAGGGGATCAAATGGACGCCCATCGAGTATTTCAACAACAAGGTGGTCTGTGACCTCATTGAGTCCAAACTGGTGAGTCAACCACTCAGTGAACAGAGCTTCAGGAAACATGCTGGTTTTAATTCAAACTTTATTATTATCAAAGTATTTTCTCAAATGAAGGTTGGCCCCAAATACAGGCCGGGGGGGGGGGTCTCGGGTCTCGGGTCTCTCTTTAATTTAATAAATTCAACAACATAGTCATGTTATTGTGTGTGTGTGTCTTAATGTCTCAAACCGTATTTTGTAGTAAGGCACAAGTGCCACAAGATGGCAGCAGCTACATATGAAGTGCTGTATGGGAAACGTCCGTCCATCACTCAGTTTTTGTTCCTGAACATGTTTCACAACAAAAGTCCTCTGAAGAAATGAAGGAATTATGTTCACTGAAAAGATACAGGATTTTAATTTGAAATAGATACAGGAAGTCTTGAACATAATGTAGAAACAAAAAAAAAACAGCAAACAGGCATGGATCAGAAAACGAGAAGGTTTAATAAGGAAATGTGGCCAAATACACTCATCAGAAAGGAGAAATAGAAATAAAGGCCCTGGCCAGTATTTGAGGAATTGTGGTACTTTGTGTAACAGAACTTTCTAACGATGAGATGATAAAATGACACCATTACAAGTGCTCTCGCTGAGTCATTTATTGGTTATGAGTAGGATTCATTTTATTGTCCTGTCCAACATGTCCCTCAACCTTAATTTGTTAATGAGTTCCAAACTCGTTTGTCTACTCAGAGTTCTCCTTGGCTTCAGCACACAAAGTTAAAAACAAGACGAGGAAACTTCTCAAGAACTGACCATCAACAAACAATAAGTGAATATAAATCCAGCTCTCAAACATGACCGCATGTCTCTGTCTCATCTCTGTTTCTGGTCCTTTCCCAGAATCCTCCTGGGCTCATGAGCATCCTGGACGACGTGTGTGCTACGATGCATGCTAAAGGTGAGGGAGCAGATCAGACGCTGCTGCAGAAACTCCAGGGACAGATCGGATCCCATGAACACTTCAGCAGCTGGAACCAAGGATTCATCATCCACCACTACGCTGGGAAGGTACACCTGTACACCTGTACACCTGAAGCCCTGCTCAGGTGTTCACCTGTCTGTGTGTCCACTCCTGAACTCCACCTGTCTGTCTGTCTGTCCAGGTGTCGTATGACGTCAGCGGTTTCTGTGAGAGGAACAGGGATGTGTTGTTTAATGACATCATCGAGCTGATGCAGAGCAGTGAGTTGTAAGTACTCTAAGTGTGTGTGTGTGTGTGTGTGTGTGTGTGTTGCAATCTAATGATGACCTCACAATGGCCTGTGGTGTGTTTGTGGTTAGTTTGTTCATCAGAGCTCTGTTCCCTGAGAACCTGGAGGCTGAGAAGAGAGGGCGTCCGAGCACCGCCAGCAGTAAGATCAAGGTATGAGAGACCTTCTGACTGTCAGGTGGAGACTAGATGACTCCATGATCTTTGCTATAGCACCACCCTCAGGACAAACGTCACATGTTTAGCTACACAGCCTGTCATGCTGTCGGAACAGATAACTCCTGAAGATGTTGTTTGCCTCTGCAGCCTGTAGGGGGCACTAACGGGACAGTAGCTGTCAGTTACACCAGCATTCAAATGGTCTCAGTAGAACTGATTTGATTCGTGGCTTTGCTTGCAGACACAATCAAAGTAATGGACATCCTCACCACTGCTGTGTGGTTGAAAGGAGCTGTGTGTCTTCTGGCTTTTGATTTGATCTAGTATTTAATTTGTGCTCCTTATGGTGGATTATGATACGAGATGATTCACAGTCTGAGTCCAGCTACACTGAAGCAGTTTCTTACAACTGTTCAGGTCAACCACAGCCTCTGCTAGAGGGAGCTGAGATCACCTGTCTAATGAAAATAATAAAATCCCATACACTTGAAACACCTATCTGATCTCTGGCTGTTGACAAATAGCATGATTTACATGGTTTACACAGAGAAACTCTGCAGGTTCTCAGTCCAAACACAGCAGTAAGGTAAAACTGTCCCCCTTCTCCCTTTTAGAAACAAGCTAACAGCCTGGTCCAGACTCTGATGAAGTGCACTCCTCACTATATCCGCTGCATCAAACCCAACGAAACGAAGCGTCCACGGGACTGGGAGGAGAACCGGGTCAGACACCAGGTGGAGTACCTGGGCCTCCGAGAGAACATTAGAGTCCGCCGGGCCGGATATGCCTACAGACGGGCCTTCAACAAATTCCTACAGAGGTCAGAGGTCAAACAGTGTAGCGTCTTGTAAACTCTTCTTAACCGTCCTGCCGCTTCAATCATGCTAACAGAGACTTTGTGCTGTAGGTATGCCATCCTGACAAAGGACACCTGGCCTTCTTGGAGGGGTGACGAGCGCCAGGGAGTGCTGCACCTTCTCAACTCTGTCAACATGGATCAGGACCAGTTTCAGCTGGGCAAGACCAAAGTCTTCATTAAAGCTCCAGAGTCGGTATGAAATGCTTCAACTCCTCTTGATCTACTTGTATGTAGAGTTCTGTTCTAGTTCTCAGATAGAAATGTTTCAGATTGTTTCTCTCTGTTTTGGTCTTTGACTGACTGTTATTACTACAGTACCCATGAGCCTCAGCATTCATTGCCATGGAAGTGACTCATTCTAGAACTGTGACAGCACCAGTGTGTCGTTTTTACAACCAAACTGCGCTACAGCCCCTGAACTGATCCAAAAATGAATTTGTTCAAATTTCTGCATTCATGTCATGAGGACATTTCTGATACGGTGGCCTGTCAGGGTCTGTCCCTATTCTGTCTTTATAATTCTTCTCTTGGTGTTGTTTTCTTCTCTGCAGCTCTTCTTGTTGGAGGAGATGAGGGAGAGGAAGTACAATGGTTACGCTCGGGTCATCCAGAAGGCATGGCGGAAACACATCGCTGTCCGCAAGTATGTCAAGATGAGGGAGGAAGGTAAGACTGTCGTCCATATAAGTGGGTCAAAGAAGCACCACATTTGGCACAGTCACAATCGCAGCCTTCCTCTCTATTAAACGATTATCTTTTTGCAGCCTCTGACGTCCTGCTGAACAAGAAGGAGCGCCGCAGAAACAGCATTAATAGGAACTTTGTGGGTGACTACATTGGGACAGACAACCATCCAGAGATCAGACAGTTTGTCGGCCGCAGAGAGAGGATCGACTTTGCCGACGTTGTGGTGAAATTTGACCGAAGATTCAGGGTAAAAACTCCACACAGACAGAAAGAGTCCCTCAGCAAATCTCATTAATTCTTGGTTCCATTGTGAACGGTCTCACTTACCGTTCCTTCTTCAGGTTGTCAGTGTTTACAGTCATGTAAAATGGAAGAGTGCTAGAGCCCATCTCTATGATAGACGATGAAGTCCCTAGAATTTTTTTTTCAATCCAAAGTGCCTTATTGGCATGACAGGCCTAAATCAAGTTATAGGCCCCTGGGCACCAATGGTCCCCTAAAAACTGGTCAGCACCTCTGGCCGCTGCAACAAATATTTTTTTCTTTGCTGAAAAAAAGCAAACAGATAAAGCAAAAAATTCCCCTCAGGTTGTGGTGGGCAGCTGCAACCTCTAACAGTAGACTCTGTGTTAACTTGCTTGTCATCTTGCTGAACATTTTCCGCTACGACATTAATGCTAACCACATTATCGAAAAATGTGTCAAGTGATGGCACACTTCTTAATAAATAACTTTAAGCAAGTCCATGTGGATCCCTGGGTCCAAACCAGAATGCCCATTGAATGATCCAGCCCAGTCGCCAAAGCATCAAAATACAAATACATACAATACAGTTTTTCCAAGTATTTGGACAGTACACAATAACAGTAATACTGAATGAACATTAATACAAGACTAAGAATGAATGTGGATTTGGCTTCTTGACTGAACGCTCTTCTGTTGTTCCACAGACTGTGAAGCGTGACCTCATCCTGACCCCAAAGTTCCTGTACCTGATTGGACGAGAGAAGGTGAAGCAAGGTCCAGATAAAGGGCAGATCCAGGAGGTTCTCAAGAGGAAGATTGAGCTCAACAAGATCCAGTCCGTTTCCCTGAGGTACACCACCAGAAACAGGTCTACAACCAGGACTAGAAGTAGAGCTACAACTAGGGACATAACCGGCAACGTAGATAGAAGTATAAATAAGACCAGTACTAGAACAGGAACTAGGGCCATAACTAGAACTACTGCCAGTCCAGAATTAGAACAAAGATCAGGATGAAACATGGACTTAGAAGTAGACCCAGGACTAGAACTGCAACTGACAGGATCTGAACTAGAACTTCAACTAGGATCAGGGACAGAATTGGAACTGGACCAGGAACTAGGATCAGAACCAGAAATGGACGCAGGACAAGTACTAGAACTTGATTCAGAACTAAACTAAATTCAGGGCCAGAACTAGAACTGTAACCAGGACTAGAAGTAGAAGTGGAACTACAACCAGGTCACGACTGCAACGATAACTGGAAACAGGACCAGAACTAGTACCATGGCCAGAATTATAATTGGAACCAGAATTAGAACCAGAAGCACAAATCAAACAACGATCAGAAGTAGAACTAGAATTGGAAGTACAACTACAGCTAGAACCAGGACCAAGAGTAACATTAGAAGACCTGAACTGGAACTAAAACCAGAGTTAGAAATGGACCAGGGCAAACACTGGCACTGTGACCAGGGCCATTTAGCCAGAGCTAAAACTGAAACTAGAATTAGAAATTAGAATTGGTACTAGAACTAGCATCAGAACCAGAACCAGGACCAGAACATTTAGAAAATACATCACATAGATCACTGCCTTCATTAGAAAAGAAAACTACCTGAAGAGATAAAGAAATAAAAACTATTTGTTTTGTGACATGTTTGTTTCATCTTGTCTCTCTACATCTGTCTGTCTCTCTCTCTACCTGTCTGTCACTCCGTCAGCACTCTGCAGGACGACTTCTTCATCATCCACGAGGAGGAGTATGACAGTGTTCTTCAGAGCGTCTTTAAAACGGAGTTCCTTAGTTTGCTGGTAAAACGTTATCAGGAGAAAACTCAGAAGAAACTGCCACTGAAATTCAACAACCTGTCAGTACCGTGACTACTTTTGTTTTACTCAGTTATAAAAATACATAGATGTCATTCTTTCCACTAGTACCTTAATGTAATGTTTTCAAATTCAACTGTGTGACTAAATATTCTGGTCCACAGATCTGCTAACATGGCTAAAATCACACCTGATAACTGTGATGGTTTTTTACATATCAGCTGTGTCTCTCCATCTCTCGCTGTCCTCCAGCCTGGAGTTTAAGGTGAAGAAGGGTGGCTGGGGTCCGTTCAGCTCTTCAGGGTCCAGACAGATACAGTTCCAGGTGGGCCAGGGGGACGAGGCCATCCTGAAGCCCAGTGGGAAGGTCCTGCAGGTCTCCATTGGACCGGGTCTGCCCAAAAACTCCAGTGAGTTCTGAGTGGACGAACCACAAATGATTTCTATCACATTGTCCTGTGTGCTACCCCTCACTTCCTGTGTGTTTGGTTTGTAGGACCAACGAGGAGGGACAACCGCAAGAGTCGTTACATGAGCAACCAGGCTCCGCCGACCAGCCAGTACAACTCAGGTACCAGAAAAAACCCTTCAGGTGTCAGAACATCACAGTCTGAGTGAGTTTTGGTTTACAGTTTTTCTATCTTCTTCAGCTCCTCGCTCTAGAGGGGGTGGAGCTCGCAGAGGAGGCTCTGCCTCCTCAAGAGGGTCCCTGCTAAGGCAGCAGTCCAGCATGGAGCAGCCCAGTCTCCCCAGATTACAGAACCAGCATCGGCATGACAACCGCTCCCCCAAGCACCAAGACATGGGCTTCATGGATGTCCCTGACCAGGGCGCTGCTGGGTGAGACTGCCTGGAAGAATCCAGTAGAACCAACATAAGCAATGACAGTTATGTAACCAGTGTGTTAAGGGTCACCAGTACAACCAGTGTCACCAGTATAAACAGTATTCAGTATCAGTACTATAACCATTATATCCTTCACAGTAATGTTAACAGTGTCATTGCTGTAACTGGTACCAGTAATATAAACAATATGACCAGTGTCATGACTACCACTATAACCAATATAACCACAAACAGTAACCAGTGTCACCAGAAGAATCATTAATAACCAATAACAGTAATATTGTCAGGACGACCAGTGTAACTAGTAAAACCAGTACCTACCTGCTGATTCCTGGACTCAAAGTATCTGTGTCCCTGTAATCCTGTAAACTGTCAGGTGAAATGTCCCCATGAGTTTAAAGCCGGAGTTCAATTAAATATTACATCAGTGTTACTAAACAAACATCATAGGACTAACTATGATTTATACTGACTGCCATCCTGGGACTGGAACCAGAAGCTCCAGAAGATTTTTGGTCTACTACACACTGTTTTCTGGTTCTCTGTTAATAAACTACAGAGAACATTAATCCCTGAGTGTTGCCTGCAGGCTGCAGCGGCGGCGTTCAAAGGAGGTGAAGCCTCTTCCTGGAGCAGGTCGACCCAAACCTGCGCCCAAACCGAAGCCTCGGTCTCCACAGTGCAAAGCTCTGTATGCCTACGATGCCCAGGACACCGATGAGCTCAGCTTCAACGCTGATGATGTCATTGAGATACTCACTGAAGGTACTGCTGTCAGTAGTACTGTTACTGCTACTACTACTGTTAATACTTCTACTGCTTCTGTTACTACTACTGTTACTGTGACTACTGTTAATACTTCTACTGCTTCTGTTACTAATACTACAACTATGTGATGGGGGTGGGGATTAGCTGTTGGGACAATGCCACCTAGGGGAATTCATTTCAAATTATACCATGGAGCTAATAAGCTAATGAGGCTGCGCTGGTTCCCCTGGTGGATCCCCAGGGCAAGAGAACGTGTTCCAAACAAAAATATTCAAACCGGGCGGCAGCCTGGTGGCACTGTTGTAAAGACTCGACGACTGGACCAAGTGTCTGTGACACAGGAGGTGAATCGAAAAGAGAAGAGCCGGATATCTCAGAATAGCTCTCGATAACATTGGCGAATCACATTTATCCCTAGTATTCACGGGACGTAAGACACAGCACCGGGGGGTCCCACAGCAGGGCATCACCTTGCCACAAAGTACCACATCAAGCTCCAGGTAGCTGATACAGGGGATCGCTAGACCACTAGCTGCTCGCAACTGAAGCCAATTACAAGGCCGAAGCCAGTCATGGCCCCCCAACGACCCTGCACCCTGTACTGAAGGCCGTAAGCTGAAGGAAGAGACGCCATGTGCCATCCAGTGGCAGGAAGGAAGGAAGGCGACGTCTGGTTACTTACTACTACTGTGGCAGCTACTGTAGCTACTATTGCAACTGCTACTGTTAATACTACTGCTCCTGATACTTGATACTTGCACTACTGCTACATGTAATACTACTGCTACTGCTTTGATTACTAGTACTGCTGCTTCTTCTTCTTCTACAGCTGCTTCTGCTTCTTCAAGTACTACTGCTACTTCTAGCACTCGATCATACTTCTACGTTTAGTATCACTGGTATTGGTGGTAATGATATTATTTTATTTTTAGTGCTAATGATACAACAAGTGCCACTTTTGCTTCTACTACTTATAGTACGACTCTTACTTTTGCTACTTCAAGCATTATTATTAGTAGTATTATTATACTAGAATCACTGATACTACTTTTTTTACTTTATGGCAAAACTGATGCTACTTCTAATTTCAGTACTACTGGTGGTTCTTCTGTTTTTACTACTGGTACTAATGCTATTACTGCTGTGTCTTTCCCTGTTCAAAAAGACCAACAGTCAGTCATAATGTTAGCTAACATTAGCTAATGTATGTCAACTCTGTCGCAAAAGTGAGCCTGATCAGTTTAAGTGATATGTGTTAGCTTCAGTTTGAAATGATTTAGCATCAGTTTGTCATTTATACCAAAATTAGCATAGCTATTATCACTAAATCTGAGCTATAACTGACCATTTGCTAAACACCTCCCCCGTGTAACCTGTTGCTTAGCAACAGTAGCCAGTCACTGCAGGTGTTCGGTGTTAGCATTTGAGCTGATGTTGAAGCGGTGCAGGTGGAGCGTTAGGTACTGTGGATATAAAGTAAAGCAAGTATAGCTAACTAGTAACAGAACGTTTTTCCAAGATCAATAGTTAGCATTTTTTTTAGCTAACTACATGATGTTGTGGGTGCTGGATGGCTCTATCTATCTATCAAAGTTTAGGCTAATGCTAAAAGTCTGTCTTTTGCTGGATTTGGGGACGTTGACACTCAGCAGCTCCAGGCCTCAGTATGTTGCTGTTGTGTTTGTTCTGGTACTGCTGTTCCAGTGAAAACCACAGACTGAGACCAGAATCAACTGGTACTAGAATAAGGTAATAAGATAATAATAATAAGATCGTATACTGACTCAAAAGGCAGACCAACCTGACCAATCACAGCTCTTGTTGGGTCTCTGTGGTCCTGATGTGTCTGGAGTCAGACTTGTCCTCAGCTTTTGTCTCTGTGTTTTCTGCAGATCCGTCTGGCTGGTGGTTCGGACGGTTGCGGGGCAGAGAGGGGATGTTCCCTGGAAACTATGTGGAAAAGATCTAGACCTCCTGTGGGGGGGTCAGAGGACGGCGACCGGAGCTGACAGGAAACAGGAAGCTGATGATTGAATATGACGAGTTTATCCGTAAACAAACACGTATGTTTCAGTCAGAGTGACAACAGCTGTCGAGCATCCAGAGGTGCAGCTGATCAAAGGTCACGGTCTGACTCCTGGACTGAAGCGTCTGTGTCTCCATAACACTGTGTACAATCAGGTGAAATGTCCCTGTGTGACTTTTTCTATGGAAACATAATAAGAATATCATTGTAAAATCCTGCTAGCGCCCCCTACAGTTTACAGTCACAATATAAAAGTCTTGATAAAACAACATAGTGAGTCCAGTTTTCTTCTGAGACAAAGAAAATCAGTGAATATCTTCTAACTAAATGAAAACTGTCTGCAGACATCAGAAGATGAACAGAAAGCAAACGTCACACTGGAACTTTAAACAGAAAATACATCTTTTCTATTCCTCTGAACATGTAAAAAATCTGAATGTCACTGTTGAAAATCTGCAGGTTGGAGCCATCTGATCGAATGATAGAATAAACATTTATTAGAAAAGTCAAAATAAATGTACATACATACACACATATACATGTGATTAAACCGCTTTTACAATTAAATCATGTCCTGCAGCTGTTTGTGTTCTGCTATCTGAGAACAAATAATTTCTCCAAACAAAGTACGAGTACGAACAGATAGTCCGCAGATAAATTGATAAATAGGTTGTCATCATCAGCTCTGTTTCGGGTGGATGTATTTGTGAGTCAAGAAGTGTCTGCAATGGCATGTTTATCAATGAAAATTGCACGTTTAATGTGATCTCAAAGTGTTAATCTGTTATATTATGACTGGAAAACACACACACACACACACACAGAAGACATTATGTAGACTGAAAGTCATTCCCTGGAGTGTTCAGCCACACTTTGACTTTGACATATTATGGGGTGTCTTCTGTTTTCTGTGTGTGATTGTGTCAACAGATTTATCTCCCACGAGTTAAAGACGCACAAAAAAATAGATGTGAGAGAAACTACATTACCCAGACTTCCATTCCCCCAGAGGTTCGTGTTGCCTTCAAATACTGAGGGAAATGTTACAATGTAGGCTTGTGGTCCGATATATACAGTCTACAACCTGTTTTATTGACACTTTAACTATTCGGGGCAGTTGTTTTGATAAAAGGTCTGACATGTATAGAACAAAATCATATTTTTGGACAATCAAAATTTTAACAAAAAAAGTCCATCCATCCATCCATCCATTATCTATACCCACTGAATCCTTTGCAGGGTCACGGGGGGGCTGGAGCCTATCCCAGCCACAAAAAAGGTCATGACAAAAAAGTCAAAGCATTATGAGAATAAAATGGGTAGATTTCAGTAACATGTTCTTCACAAATGAAACACTCCTGAAGGGCCTTCTATTAATAACTTTATTCACAAAGTATTTTAACTTTGCACACACGATAATATGACACATTATGACCATTCTCCACCCCTTTATGTTGTGTAATGTATTGTGAATATGCTTCATTTTGTGTTCCTTTTTGTCGCTGCATCCTTCAAACTGTTGATGGATCGCTTTGATCGGCACCAGCAGTAAAAAAAAAAGCGTATTTACGACGTTTTCAGTGGACCGTGAAGGCATCCTGACCTCTTACCCGCCACAGTACTGACAGTCATCCAGACCGTCATGCGTCCACAATAACGTGTGTGACCGACATCCCGCTGGTCGGTGAGCCCGCTGTCCCCGTTTACCGGAACCGTTAAACGGTTACAGCAGCGGCTAGCGAGTTGGCTAGCGTTCGGAGCGGCGGAGGTAGCAGCTAACAGCTACCAGAAGATGGAGGAGTTTCTGTCGGACTGTCGCCGCGCCGTGCAGGTAACACACACACACACACACAGGCTGCTTGTGTGTCTGTTAGCCCCACTGTTAGCCGCGGTTAGCCCAACAGGCTGTGTTAGCGTGTTAGCTCAGACAGTTGTAGCCATTTACAACAACAGTTATTAATAGTGGATGGAGGATGTCAAGCCACATCAGCCACATCTAACAATGGTTCCGGTCAGCTACACCTTTCAAAGTAAACTTCCGTTCAGGGTACAACATAAAGTGTTTTAGAACTTATTTTCAAATGAACAAGATGGAAAACAAAGTGTTGTTGTAAACATATTTATAGAGCAAATTGCAATAACAAATAATCATAAAATGGAATACTTTTCGGTTAAAACAGTGAAACTGAAGTTATGTATAAAATGTGACAACACTTTCAATCATTAATAAAAAGCAAATGTGAACATTCATGTCGCCAGTATCAGACAAAATGCAAAGTCTGCGCTTCACATTGTCTGCCTTTGCTTTGTTTAACAGAGACGATGTTGTCTCAGTGTCAGTCAGCAGTACAATTTCTGATTTATTAAACAACTTAGTGTCATCAGAGAAAGTCTTCATCATGTGCAAAAGCAACACCATCATCATCATCATTCACAGTCTGTAAAAGAGATTCAGAGACTTCTACTTCACTAAAATAATGTCATGATTTGCTTTTTTCTTTGATTTGTTTTAGCATTAATTGTTTTTTACAGGAATCCCAGATGAGCTTCTGTTTCTCAGTAGTTCTTGTGTTGTCCTGGTTTATTAAACAGGGTTTTATTAGACAGGGTTTTATTAAACACGGTTTTATTAAACAGGGTTTTATTAAACAGGGTTTTATTAAACAGGGATTTATTAAACACGGTTTTATTAGACAGGGTTTTATTAAACACGGTTTTATTAAACACGGTTTTATTAAACACGGTTTTGTTGAACAGTTTTGAAAAAGGAAATGTCCTTCAGGTGAACACGGATCAGCCTGGTTCAGGGTTCCATGTGGTTCTCGGGAATGAAGCCTGTGACGTGGACTCCATGGTGTGTGCTCTGACCTACGCTTACTTCCTGTCCAAGGTGAGACTCTGACCAGTCGGTGCTGGTGTTTGTCCACAGAGCTGCTCTCTGAGTGAGCCTCTCTCTCTCTCTCTGTCAGGCTGTACAGAGCGAGATGCTCGCTCTCCCTCTGTTGAACATTCGTCAGTCAGACCTGGTGCTGCGGTCAGATAACGTCTTCCTGCTGCGACAGATCGGTTTGTCTCCGGATCTTCTGCTGTTCAGAGACCAGCTGGACCTGCGAGCGCTGCAGCGAGCCGGCCGCCTGCGGCTGACGCTGGTCGACCACAATGTCCTGCCGAGGTATCCACCAGCACATCCGGTAGCCATAAACACCTGGCGGGTAGTCACACCCCTCCATTAATAAATAAATAAATTTATCTGCATAAATATCTATATTTGTATTCATGAAATATAAATTTAGGTAATTTATTTACATATCTGTAAATATATTTCGGCTGTACATTCAGCCATTCACTGTATTTATCCCTTCAAAGTCTGTGTACTAGCTCTGTTAGCACTGAAATTCTTGATTTGAGGTGCTGTAATTGACCCACTGTAGTGCCACATGGTGGAGCGTGTTCAGAATTTCATTGGCCACTCAAAGCGTCAGTCATCTGCAAAATCAGTTGCGATTGTCTCAATCTTCACAGCAACAGAGTAAGCAAAGAAACAAAAAGAAACAAAGTTGTCCCGATAAAGATTATCTAACGTGTCGACCACATGCATGAATTAGAGGTCTTGAATTGTACATTTTGGAGAAGGTACTCTTTCTTTCATCTCACTGAGTAGCTCCACAACTGACAGCGTTGTGGGGATGGAATAAGACAAATAACAAAAGGTCATCTGCGTAGAGGTCGATCTTCAGCTCTACACCGTTTCATCTGTCCTGCAGTACAGACAGAGACCTGGAGGGGGCAGTGGTGGAGGTGATCGACCATCACCTGCTGGAGAGAGAGCCCTCCTCCTCCTGTCCTGTTACTGTGGAGATGGTGGGATCCTGTGCTACCCTGGTAACAGAGCGCATCATTCAGAAAGCTCCAGACATCCTGGACCAGCAGGTCGCTCAACTGCTCTACGGTACACACCTGAACACATCCAGACACACCTGAACACATCCTAACACACCTGAACACGTCCTAACACACCTGAACACGTCCTAACACACCTGAACACATCCTAACACACCTGAACACATCCTTACACACCTGAACACATCCTAACACACCTGAACACGTCTTAACACACCTGAACACATCCTTACACACCTGAACACATACTTACACACCTGAACACATCCTGACACACCTGAACACATCCTAACACACCGGAACACATCCTAACACACCTGAACACACCCTAACACACCTGAACACACCCGAACACATTCTAACACACCTGAACACATCCTTACACACCTGAACACATCCGAACACACCTGAACACGTCCTAACACACCTGAACACGTCCTAACACACCTGAAAACATCCTAACACACCTGAACACGTCCTAACACACCTGAACACGTCCTAACACACCTGAACACATCCTAACACACCTGACCTCTTCCTCGCACACCTGAACACGTCCTAACACACCTGAACACATCCTAACACACCTGAACACATCCGAACACACCTGAACACATCCGAACACACCTGAACACGTCCTAACACACCTGAACACATCCTAACACACCTGACCTCTTCCTCGCACACCTGACCTCTTCCTCGCACACCTGAACGCGTCCTAACACACCTGAACACATCCGAACACACCTGAACACGTCCTTACACACCTGAACACATCCTAACACACCTGAACACATCCGAACACACCTGAACACGTCCTAACACACCTGAACACGTCCTAACACACCTGAACACGTCCTAACACAAATGACACATCCTAACACACCTGAAAACATCCTAACACACCTGAACACATCCTAACACACCCGAACACATCCGAACACACCTGACCTCTTCCTCGCACACCTGAACACATCCTGACACACCTGACCTCTTCCTTGCACACCTGACCTCTTCCTCAGACACCTGACCTCTTCCTCGCACACCTGACCTCTTCCTCGCACACCTGAACACGTCCTTACACACCTTAACACATCCTAACACACCTGAACACATCCCAACACACCTGACCTCTTCCTCGCACACCTGAACACATCCTGACACACCTGACCTCTTCCTTGCACACCTGACCTCTTCCTTGCACACCTGAACATGTCCTAACACACCTGAACACGTCCTGACACACCTGACCTCTTCCTTGCACACCTGAACATGTCCTAACACACCTGAACACATCCGAACACACCTGAACACGTCCTAACACACCTGAACACGTCCTAACACACCTGACCTCTTCCTCGCACACCTGACCTCTTCCTCGCACACCTGACCTCTTCCTTGCACACCTGAACACGTCCTAACACACCTGAACACATCCGAACACACCTGAACACGTCCTAACACACCTGAACACATCCTAACACACCTGAACACATCCGAACACACCTGACCTCTTCCTCGCACACCTGACCTCTTCCTCGCACACCTGAACACGTCCTAACACACCTGAACACGTCCTAACACACCTGAACACGTCCTTACACACCTGAACACATCCTTACACACCTGAAAACATCCTAACACACCTGAACACATCCGAACACACCTGACCTGTTCCTCGCACACCTGACCATGTTGTCAAACACCTGACCACGTCCTCAGAGGGAACAGCTGTTGTTAGATCAGTTTCTTGTTATTAACATTAGTATTTGTCTGCTGTTTATATGGTGTATGTGTACTGCGTTTACTGTATTTGTACTGTACCTGTACTGTGTGTTTGCTGTACCTGTACTGTGTGTGTGCTGTACCTGTACTGTGTGTGTACTGTACCTGTACTGTGTGTTTACTGTGCCTGTACTGTGTGTTTACTGTACCTGTACTGTGTGTAGCTGCGGTGGTCTTGGACTGTGTCAACATGGCTCCCTCGGCAGGTAAAGTGACTCCTAAAGACATTCAGTTTGCTGCAGTCTTAGAGAGTCGTTTCCCTGCTCTGCCACCAAGAGGCGCTCTCTTCCAGACTCTGCAAGATGCCAAGTTTGATATATCAGGTCAGTCACAGAAAACTGTATTTTCATCTGTTTACTACAGTTCATGGAAAGTGTTGGTGGATGAAATGGATCAAACTCGATCCCATAATTCTGCCTTTATTCAGAATTAAAACTTGTATTGTGTTTAAACAATGACAATTGGATCAGGATCCATAGTGTCTGCAGTATTTTGGAGGTAGTGATTGAAGTATTTTATAAGTAATTGCAGTATTTTGTCCTCAGGTCTGAACACTGAACAGATGTTGTTGAAGGACATGAAATCTGTTTCAGGAAGTTTGAATCTCGCCATTTCTATTCTGTACATCAGCCTGGAGGTCAGTACTGCACTCTGTACTACACACCACTGCACACTGTACTACACACACCACTGCACACTGTACTACACATTTCACTTCATACTGTACTACACACATCACTTCATACTGTACTACACACCACTGCACTCTACTACACACACCACTGCACACTGTACTACACACACCACTTCATACTGTATTACACACACCACTTCATACTGTACTACACACACCACATCATACTGTACTACACACATCACTGCACTCTGTACTACACACATCACTTCACACTGTACTACACACACCACTGCACACTGTACTACACACACCACTGCACACTGTACTATACACATATCACTGCACACTGTACTACACACACATCACTTCATACTGTACTTCACCCTGCACTGCATTCAGCTCTGATCTCAGATCAGCTGCGGTGTTGTCAGTCTGACAGCTCAGATCAGGTCAGAAGGCATTCTGGGTAGTGTATGAGATCTCAAACTGCAATATGTGTGTGTGTTTGTAAGGACTTCCTGCAGAGGGCGGAGTTGGAGGCGGAGCTCTCAGGTTTCTGTCTGAAGTTTGGATTCGACCTGCTGCTGCTGATGACCATCTCCTTTACTGAGAGCAATGAGCCAATCAGAGAGCTTGCTGTGTTCAGTCACAGCGCTGCCTGCAGGGAAGAGGTACACACTGCAGATACACACTGCAGATACACACTGCAGGTACACACTGCAGATACACACTGCAGATACACACTGCAGGTACACACTGCAGATACACACTGCAGGTACACACTGCAGATACACACCGCAGGTACACACCGCAGGTACACACCGCACGAACACACTGCAGGTACACACTGCAGGTACACACTGCAGGTACACACCGCAGGTACACACCGCAGATACACACTGCAGGTACACACTGCAGGTACACACCGCAGATACACACTGCAGATACACACTGCAGGTACACACCGCAGGTACACACCGCAGATACACACTGCAGGTACACACCGCAGGTACACACCGCAGGTACACACTGCAGGTACACACCGCAGGTACACACTGCAGGTACACACCGCAGATACACACCGCAGGTACACACTGCAGATACACACTGCAGGTACACACTGCAGGTAGACACCGCAGATACACACTGCAGGTACACACCGCAGGTACACACCGCAGGTACACACTGCAGGTACACACCGCAGATACACACTGCAGGTACACACTGCAGGTAGACACCGCAGATACACACTGCAGGTACACACCGCAGGTACACACCGCAGGTACACACTGCAGGTACACACCGCAGGTACACACCGCAGATACACACTGCAGGTACACACTTCAGCAAAATACAGCAAGTACACTCCCTGATACTGCAGTTGTTACTTCTCCGTGAAGTTGTTTCATATCATACTGAGTTGCCATGAATTTAGGTGTCCCTCCCTCCCTCCCTCCCTCCCCAGGTGAGCCTCTACCTGGAACAGGCCCGTAACCCCGCCCTCAGCCTGTCTCCAGTCAACAGCCCTCATCGTCACATCACAGCCTATCAGCAAGGTAAAGTCTGCCTCCTCTGGAGCTGACATTCACCTGCATGTTGACACTGCAGCAACACCTGTCAGGTTCACTGTCAGACCCTGTCAGACCCTGTCAGACCCTGTCAGACCCTGTCAGACCCTGTCAGACCATGTCAGACCCTGTCAGACCATGTCAGACCATGTCAGACCATGTCAGACCCTGTTTCATCAGGTCACAGAGAACATGTCAGTAAGACAGAGTGGAACAAAAACACGTAAGTCAGGCATGTCAAACTGATTCCACAAAGGGCCGCGTGGCTGCAGGTTTTTGTTCCAACCCAGGAGGAGCACATCAGGCCAACCAATCAACATCAAGGGATCACTTAGTTATCAGCTGAAGACTGAGATCAGCTGATTAATTGATTCCAGCCTGGTGTGCTCCTCCTTGGTTGGAACGAAAAACCTGCAGCCACACGGCCCTTTATGGAATCAGTTTGACATGCCTGACTTAAGGGTTAAAAACATATAGAAAAGACGACAGCCACATGCTTTATACATACCAGCCAATGATGGGATAGTATGTGGTCATATGACAATCACAGCAACAATCTGAGTCTGTAATCTGACAGAGATCCTGGAGCCTGAACCCGACCTCAGAGCTGAATCATTTCAGGAGGTTTAACAAGTCATAAGACACAGAGGTGATCCAGGCCCCCTGGAACGTTTGAGATCTAGAAGAACGTTCTCTCGACTCTCAGAGAACGTTTGGCTGAACTTCATCACCTCAGTGATGTTCAGTGTTCAGTGATGTCTGTGAACAAACAGGAAGTGTCACCATGTATATTTTACCACAGAGTAAGAGGGACAGGAAGTGATGTGGGCCAGGTGAAGTATGCACCTCTCCTCCAGCCAGTCAGCACCTCTGTTAGATGATGTCGCCTGCAGTTAAAGACCAATCCTGTGGCTGGTTTCTGGCAGGTGTCAGACGTCTGCAGCGAGTTACAAACACTTGACGCTGTTACCATGGAAACACCAGTCATCTGGTGTCTCTCCACGTCCTGCTGAATAACGACACTTTAGGACTGCGTAGTCTGGATTTCACAGTTTTAATGTTCTGAACACGAGTCCTGCCATTGGCTGCTTCCTGTGTACCTCACATCACACGCTGTTAAGAAGGAAACGTCAGTGAAAGTATGAAACTAGATCTATATGTATATATATCTATATATACTTCTTCCTTTTTAAGGAAACTCTTTGGCCTCTCGTAAGAAGCTCCTCCCCATCGTTAAGGACTTCCTGAAGGAGCGGGATGGAGATGGTTTACTGGGAGACTGTCGCCTGGGAGACATGGAGGAGGAAGAGTCTCGGATCCCTCCGACCCCCATGAACAGTCTGGTGGAGGGCTGTCCTCTGGACGACGGCCTGCCTCACATCAGCGCTCAGGACCTGGAGGAGAAGTTCAGCAAGATGGCTGACCGAGGAGGGAAGTGACCTCTGACCTGTCATCAGGACGGCTCTGAGGACCGTCCGTCCGTCCGTCCGTCAGAGAGGAAACATCAGATTGATGTCACAGATTATAAACATGGACGCCATTTTCAGATCCAACAGGTTCAGTTTGAGGTTTGCTTCCACCTGGACTGATTTTACTGATGTCACTTCCTGCAGTCAGAATCTAACCAGTCAGACAGTTTTATTATCTGATGAATGAAATCCAAAATCATCATCATCAAGTCACCACAGGCTGCTGTGATGTCACCACAGGCTGCTGTGATGTCACCGCAGGCCGCTGTGATGTCATCGCAGGCTGCTGAGATGTGACCGCAGGGCACTGTGATGTCATCGCAGGCCGCTGTGATGTCACCACAAGCTGCTGTGATGTCATCGCAGGCCGATGTGATGTCACCACAGGCTGCTGTGATGTCACCGCAGGCCGCTGTGATGTCATCACAGGCCGATGTGATGTCACCACAGGCCGCTGTGATGTCACTGCAGGGCACTGTGATGTCACCACAAGCCGCTGTGATGTCACCGCAGGGCACTTTAATGTCACCGCAGGCCGCTTTGATGTCACCACAAGCTGCTGTGATGTCACCAAGGCTGCTGTGATGTCAGCACAAGCTGCTGTGATGTCACCGCAGGCTGTGATGTCACCACAAGCTACTGTGATGTCACCGCAGGCCACTGTGATGTCACAGAGAAAGAGAAAGTAGACAATCCAAAACTTTTTCAGACCACAGGGCACTGTGATGTCACTGCAGACCCCTGTGATGTCACCGCAGACCACTGTGATGTCACCGCAGGCCGCTGTGATGTCACCGCAGGCCGCTGTGATGTCACTGCGGACCGCTTTGATGTCACTGCAGACCACTATGATGTCACTGCAGGCCGCTGTGATGTCACCGCAGGCCGCTGTGATGTCACCGCAGGCCACTGTGATGTCACAGAGAAAGAGAAAGTAGACAATCCAAAACTTTTTCAGACCACAGGGCACTGTGATGTCACTGCAGACCCCTGTGATGTCACTGCAGACCCCTGTGATGTCACCGCAGACCACTGTGATGTCACCGCAGGCCGCTGTGATGTCACCGCAGGCCGCTGTGATGTCACCGCAGGCCGCTGTGATGTCACTGCGGACCGCTTTGATGTCACTGCAGACCACTATGATGTCATTGCAGGCCGCTGTGATGTCACCGCAGGCCGCTGTGATGTCACCGCAGGCCACTGTGATGTCACTGCAGGCCGCTGTGATGTCACTGCGGACCGCTGTGATGTCACCGCAAGCCGCTGTGAAGTCACAGAGAAAGAGAAATTAGACAATCCAAAACTTTTTCAGTGCTGTGTTTTCCACTCGGGGCCACCAGAGTTGGAAATGTTCAAAGTTATCGTCTCTATCGATGATCTGTTGATCAGCTTCTTGGTTCATTGATCGATGGTTTGCTCTATAAAATACTGAACAGCAGTCGAAACGACTGAAGACGTTCAGATTGCTGTGAAATTAACCAGATATCATACAGACATATATCAGATTCATGCTAACTGTTTTAGAATTGAAGGTAGTTGACTAACTGATAAAATAGAGAATAACTTTAGCAGAAGCACAGAAGAGCACTGGAGCTGAATCCTGATGCTAAAACAGGCTTTAAATAAAGTTTAGAAGTTTCAAAGAGCATCTGTTTATCTAACTGCGTGTTCCTGAGACCTGGTCTGTGACCTCATGGTGTGATCTGGATCACACAGTGTGAACAGTGGTGTCTGTCCTCTAATCACTTGTAATCACACTCAGCACTGATGTCACAGTGATGTCACAGTGCACTGAAGAACACCTGTGCATCAGTGCAGCCAGGTGAGAAGTGAAGCCACTGCAGGTCTGATGAAGATGATGAAGTCCTGTTCAACGATCATGAAGCATGTAGCTGAAACCTGAATGTGACTCAGGACATCTGTTCTTGTTCACGAAGGTACCGACAAACTCACCTGGAAAAGTTCTTTTTGACCTGATGAAGATCTGACCTAAAGAAAGTTTGTCCAGTTTGGACACCTGCATGTGATGTCACTTCCTGTATCTGTCTGTAGTCACCTCACCAGGACTCGCCGATGTGTCACAATAAGTGTTTTAAAGAAGAGACTCAACCACTTCAGGGATTTTATTGTGAAACATAGAGGAAGTGATGTGTTTGCAGCAACAGGAAATAAAAAGAGGAAGTGATGAGTTGTCTTCTGTTATCTGTTGCACACAGGCGCTGCGGCAGCTCTGCCTTCAAACTCTACATCCCTCTGACCTTTGACCCCCAAAAACTCCATCTATCCACATCCAGTGTGAAGGATTTAGTGGCATCTAGTGGTGAGGTTGGAGATTGTAATCAACTACATCCCTCACCTCACCCTCCGAGTCAGTGTTTTTGATTTGTCCGCTCTGGGCTCCTGTAGAAACGTGGCGGTGAAACATGGCGGACTCTGTGAAGAGGAGCTGCTGCCTCTGTAGACATAAAGACTCTTCCTCAGCCGCAGGAACAAACCTTTCTTATGTTACACTGATGAAAATAAAAAATATTCACGGATCCTTTAAACCCTCCACACTGGACCTTTAATGGCTCAACGTGATGATTCCTGACTTCCATGTTTTCAAAGCTGTTTCGAGCTGTTTGCTAACTGAAGCTGTTAATTGAATCTAATTTAACAACAAAATACACTTTAACTAATTAAAAACTCTGAATGATAAATGTGTCTTGAGGTTGAGCGCTGTGACCGTCTGACTGCAGAGACTTCCTGTTCATTTATCTGTTCTTATGGATGAAAAGGTCACAGCAAAGGTCAAAGGTCAGAGGTCACCACCAGAAATGATTAAAGAAGCAGTTCACCTTCACTTCAAGCGTTCTGTCATCCTCTCGTTAACATCAGATCGACAGCAGAACACAAATGATTTTCACTTCCAGTATGTCGACACATATTTAATGTCTACGTTATACAGACACACACATGTGTACGTGTGTGTCTGTGATGTGTACACACACACACACACATTCATATAAATACTGTGTGTACAGTGAATATTTCTTTAAATTCAGTCAGAACCAGATATGATGTCAGAGGCTTTAAAGTCTTCAGTAAAATCTTTTGAAATATGTCAACTTAAAAAAAAAACTGAAATGTTTGACTTCACAGTCACTTATTGGTCAAAATTATACTGATGATACTTATTTTTTTTAATTATCAGACGCGAAGCCAAAAATCTGAACTTAAATTTCTGATAAATGACTGAAAAAGAAAACCAGGCTGCAGCTTCTGTCAGTGACTGAAGCTCTGGAGACTTTAGCTGCAGATCAGGAAGCAGCTCTGAAAACTGACCTCTGACTTCCTGATCAGGACTCACTGATGAAGAGCTGCACTTCTTTCACATGTTGAGTTTTATTTGCTTCGATGCGTCTTTAGCTCTGTGGTTTTATTCTCCGTCATCTTCTGCTTTAATGCTCAGTGTCTTTATGTGAAGAACTTGCTGAACGTTGTGTCCTTGTTGTAAAACACTTTAACATCATTATTCTGAGACGTTGATGAAGTTATTTTACTTTGAAATCAAAATGATGAGAAATCAAGAAAAGTTTTGGATTTTTTAAGTTACAACTTGAAGAAATGAAGTGATATTTTTAACTTTAGCTCAAGCTTATGGGACACTTTAAAATCCTCCGAACTTCAATAAGGTAAGATAAGATAAGATAAGATAAGATAAAACTTTATTTAACCCTGGCTGGGGAATTTAAGGCCTCACAGCAGCAGGTGTAGCCGTGGGAAGAAAAGTTTGGTGTGAATTTGGTGGGCAGTAGGACCCTGAGGACACCCATTACTTCCTTCTGCGTTAAATACCTTCAGCAGCTGATTGGTTAATATTAATAAAGTCAGAGTGAAGCTGACCTGCTGCCTCACCTGTCTGCACAGAGCAGGTGAGCATTGACCAATCAGATGGCAACTCTGCTGTGAAATGCAGCCAAACCTGTCCGGCAGAGAGGGAGGGAGGGCGAGTCGCATTGAGTCAGAGTAGGAACTCCCAGAGAGAGAGAGAGAGGGAGGAAGACACTCGCAGAGACGTCCAGACGCTCACACATGCTGGTCAGAACACATCGTGACATCACGGTGACATCATGAGCTCCCCCGCCGGGCACACGGGCAGGTTCACCGAGGACAGGTACGCTTCGTATTCCCAACTCAAACACTGACAGACCCTGTGAGTGTGTGAGTGTGTGAGTGTGTGTGAGTGTGTGTGTGTGTGTGTGTGTGTGTGTGTGTGTGTTTCCTGTTCCAGCACAAAGAGGAAGTGGAGTTTAAGTTGGTGGTTTTGATGCAACTGTTCTTCCAGACGGTCAGTGAAGGGGTCCTTATGGTGCATTTGAGGTCTCGTTGTTTCCCATCAGCAGGAAGTGATGTCCGCTGACTGACTGGGACTCCTCAGGTGTCTCCTGGATCAGTCCAGGTCCAGGATCAGAACCACATGAGTAAACTGGTTCAGTTTTTATCAGCAAAGGGTTTTGTTGTTTCAGAGACGTAGAAACGGTCACATTGCCTCTTCACACTGCCGCCGTCCTGTACGTCTCTTCAAGGCTTCAGATCAGGTGTTACATCAACCTGAGTCCAGGTGCTCATAGAGGACGCTGCTGGCTGTCACCAGGACACATTACAGTTCAGGATGTTCGGACTCTGTGAGTTTATGATCTACTACACTTGGTTCATCGTCCTTTCGTCTCAGTACCAAAACTACCTCATGAATCCTGCAGCCTCTGAAATGACTGATGCTCATCTTCAGCACACTTGGGCTTGAAGGCTGGAACTGCCTGAAGCAGTCCTGATACTCCTCAAGCACCTTAGAGCCGTCTGACACACCCCTGGAATGTCCTTAAGAAAACCTGGAACCACCTCATGCACTTATGGAACCTAGTCAGGCGCCAGTGGAACCTCCTCCAGAACCTGAGCCCCTCTCATGGAAGCTCTTCAAGCACCCATAGAAACGTCTAAAGAACCCTGGAACCTCCTGAAGCAACCTGGAATATCTTCAAGCACCCCGTAATGTAATGTCTGTTTGCACCCCCGTCTTCCTCTGAAGAATCCTGAGAGACCCTCTTCAGCCCCCTAGTCAAGCCCCTTTAACCTCAATCCAAGCAGCCCAAAAACACCTCCAACCTTCTCTCTTTCCTGCTAAAGAACCGTCACCTGGACAGGTAAGAACACCTGTAAGAGCTCAGACAACAGTTCTGGATTTTCAGATCCTGAAGGTACTTCAGTAGAAACATAACCCCCCCCCCCCCCCCCCCCCCCCCCCCCCCCACACACACACACACACACACACACACACACACTTTCTGTTTCTTTACTTGTCACCTGAACACACAAACAGGTGCACAGGTGTGGTTACTTGGGTGGGTGTGTCAGGTGAAGTGTCTTGGCCCTCTGCTTCAGTAACAACAAACAGAGGAACAATAGAGCCCCGCCCTCACCTGCTCAGGTGTGTGTGTGAGCAGGTAGAATCAGAGCAGTTAGGCAGGTTCGTTCAGTCCCGTCGGATTCAGATTTTATTGGAACGACGAGCTAATCGCTGCACCTCCTGCATGCTGAACTGAACATCGCTACCTGCCGACAGGTGAGAGTCACCTGACTGCATCTCTTTGTTGAACAGGAAAAGCAGGAAGAAACTTGAAATGACTGAAAAGTGAATGACGTCTGGTTTGAGAGAGCACAGGAATTCGTTGTGAGGTGAAGCCTCAGTCGTCTCTCGTTCTTCACGATGCGACGTCACGTTAGCGTAGAACCGACCGACCGTCCCTCCTGACTCAGATTCAGTCAGAGCCTCCTCGACACTCGAAACTGACCTCTGATCAGTGAGTCCAGATCTCACATCAAGATTCAAAGCAGAACACGTTCAGTGGTGGAAAGTAACCAAGTACATTTACTTCAGTTCTGTTATTTGAAGTCTTGACATTTTCCATCTGTACTCTGTGCCGTGTATTATTACTGCAGGAGTTGTAACTTTTCAGCTGAATGTTGTACAAATACAGCGTGAGATTAGCGAACAGACATTGTTACACTGACTCCACTTTGAGCAGCTCCATCGGTGAAATGCTTCTTCCTGCATGTTAATACATGTGTGATAATATTTCAGTCATGTGATGTTAACGATGGGACTTCCTGAGTACTTCTACTTGAATTCAGAACTTTCTTTTTAATCGTTTCTGAGACATCTTTTTTTATTTGTAGCTTGAACTGGACGCACCTGTTCGTTAACAGTCCGTCAGGTGAACCAGGACAAACTGCTCTCTGGTCTGTTGGTTTGACTCGTCTGTCTGTGGCTGAAGGCTGGATGTCTCCCCTGAGTCATAAAAACATGATGTACTGAACCATCCTGTTAGTGGACTCGATATTAACGTTGCCGCTCGGTTTTTTTATTCTGTTTGCTCCCTCCAGATCTCCTGTAGGGGCCACGGTCCCCCCCAACATCCAAGACATGGAGCTGAGGGAGGAGTGGCAGGACGACGGCTTCCCCAGGTCGCACTTCACCTTTGACCTTAAACACAGAGTGAACACAAAGCAGTTTCAGATCCAGTGAGGAGAGAACCAGGAGCCAGACTGTAGACGTGAACCAGACCAGCAGACTGTAGACGAGAACCAGACCAGCAGACTGTAGACGTGAACCAGACCAGCAGACTGTAGACGAGAACCAGACCAGCAGACTGTAGACGTGAACCAGACCAGCAGACTGTTTGTTCTTCTTATCTCAGTTTCTGTAGCTGGAAGGTTAAAGCAGCAGCGTTTTCTGTGTTTTCTCAGACTCACGTTAGAGAAACATGACGAGAACCAACATGTTCGTTTGACTTTCAGATGGAAATAACTTGTTGCTTCACGTCTCTCTGGTATTTTTACTTCATGTTTAAAATGTGTTGAATAACCCTTTAAACTTGATGTTTCTGGTGTCTGGTGGTTCAGGCCTCTCCCAGAGGACTGTGGGAGTCCAGAAGAGACACAGAGCCCATCAGGTGCTGAGCAGCGACCAGGTGACCCTGAAAACTGCTTGTTCTTAGAGAGAGGACGAGAGAGGATGTGACAGGATGAGAGAGGACGAGAGAGGATGAGAGAGGCGAAAGAGGATGTGACAGGATGAGAGAGGACGAGAGAGGATGAGAGGATGAGAGAGGCGAAAGAGGACGAGAGAGGATGAGAGAGGACGAGAGAGGATGTGACAGGACGAGAGAGGACGAGAGAAGATGAGAGAGGACGAGAGAGGACGAGAGAGGATGAGAGAGGACGAGAGAGGATGAGAGAAGATGAGAGAGGACGAGAGAGGATGTGACAGGATGAGAGAGGATGTGACAGGATGAGAGAGGACGAGAGAGGATGAGAGAGGACAAGAGAGGATGAGAGAGGACGAGAGAGGATGAGAGAGGATGTGACAGGATAAGAGAGGACGAGAGAGGACGAGAGAGGATGAGAGGACGAGAGAGGACGAGAGAGGATGTGACAGGACGAGAGAGGACGAGAGAAGATGAGAGAGGACGAGAGAGGACGAGAGAGGATGAGAGAAGATGAGAGAGGACGAGAGAGGATGAGAGAAGATGAGAGAGGATGTGACAGGATGAGAGAAGATGAGAGAGGACGAGAGAGGACGAGAGAGGATGAGAGAGGACGAGAGAGGATGAGAGGACGAGAGAGGATGTGACAGGATGAGAGAGGATGAGAGGACGAGAGAGGATGTGACAGGATGAGAGAGGATGAGAGGATGAGAGAGGATGAGAGAGGACGAGAGAGGATGTGACAGGATGAGAGAGGATGAGAGGACGAGAGAGGATGAGAGAGGATGAGAGAGGACGAGAGAGGATGAGAGAGAGGATGAGAGAGGACGAGAGAGGATGTGACAGGATGAGAGAGGATGAGAGGATGAGAGAGCGGATGAGAGAGGATGAGAGAGGCGAAAGAGGACGAGAGAGGATGAGAGGACGAGAGAGGATGAGAGGACGAGAGAGGACGAGAGAGGATGTAAAAATGTTGTAGGTTTGATTTGTTTGCACATGAAGAGCTTCAAAGTGATGTCACATTCAGTCTTGAACTGATGCATGCTGGGATTTCTTCCAGACCATTTCAGTTTAAAGATCTAAAACGTTTAGAAAAATCTTTTTCACATTTTCACATCAAGACCCACAGAAATCTATTCAGAGAAGAGATGCAGAAATATTTCTGTCACCAAATCCACAGAATCCAGGAAGGTTTTCTCTGTTTGTGTTAGAAATGGGTTTGCAGGATTCATTAACTGAACAATTCTGAAATGTACCTGTGAGCTAGAGGGGACAGGTGCATGCAGGTGTTGCAGGTGGTGCTGCAGTGGTGGCCTCAGCTCAGGGAGGGGGTGACGATACTTTAAAACTGCAAAGATTTCACTCCTCCGCATCATAACTCAGTCAGTCGTGAAACACATTTAACAACGGCTGCTAAGAGGAGCTGCTAACAGCCGCTGCTAACAGGAGCTGCTAACAGCCGCTGCTAACAGCTAGTTCAGCAGACTGTTAATGGAGACACTTTGACTTATTGAAAACAACTATGGGATTAAAAAGCTGAACTTCAGTTGTAGCTCACAGCTAGCACACTGAATCCATGGCAACACGATAGTTACAGTTAACAAAGCATTATGGGAAGTCTCACTATGAGGAGTTGCACAGCTGTCTGTTATTACCTCTGACCTTTAACCTTACTTCATAGCTCTGTTTTCTGCCCCCCCCCCTTCAGCCCCGCCCACCAGCCTTGCTCTATCAGGAACAGTTGGGGGCGGGGCTAAGAGGCGTCTGGTGGCCCCCTCTCTCAGTGTCACTCTGAGCCGCAGAGACTCTCACGACGGCTTCTCTGCCGCCGCGCTGTCGGCGACGCCGGACGAGACGCCGTCTCTCGACATCAACCTCGAGGCCCTGGAGACGCCGTCAGGCAGCGAGACGGGAACCCTGCCGGACAGCGCGCACGAGCTGGAGTGGGAGGGTGAGACAGGCTGAGTGCTCTTTGTGGTGGTTTCGCATCCGTCTGTGGACGTTTTGCGGTCGACAGGACACACTTCCAGCTCCTCCATGATCCACTTCCTAATTATTATTCACTGGTTTCTTTATAAAATCTAATGGAGGTTGTAAACACAGCAGGCGTCTGAGCAGATCTAATGAACTAATGAACCCTGAGCCACATCACAGGACATACGCCGCAGCTGACCTTTGACCTCTGACCTCTCTCTTACAGATGACCTCCCCCGGATGGCGCGGGGCGGGCTCAGGGCTGTGGCCAGGAGTCCGTTGGAGCAGTCAGAGGGTCTAATGGAGCTGGACCAGGTGGACAGCAGGGGGCGTCGCTGGAGGAGGTTCTGCATCTCCGGACACGAATATCACGTCAACATGAGCGTCCTGGAGCCGTACCTTCAGGTCCTGTCACACGGAGGTCAGAGGTCATGAAAAGGGCAAACTGTAGTCCACTCCCATCAAAGCGTCAAAGTAAACTGTGACTGCAGTTCATGTGTTATTTATCTATTTATTAATTATTAAAGTAATCTCATACATCAGTGCATGATAATATGTTTATTATTATGCCTCCTCTTCAGCAGACATCATTGTTTGTCTGTCCGTCTGTCCGTCTGTCCATCTGTCCATTGCAGCATCTCAGCAGCTCCTTCAGGAGATTTCTTCAGATTTGTCACAAACTTCCCTTTAACTGAAGCATAATTAGGCTGCACATTTTTGACCATAATTCACAAATTTATATGTTAATTATGACAAAATATTCTCAAATGTCTCAGAGGATCAAATGATGAAGTGATGACATTTTCTATCTGAAGGTCAAAGGTCAGCTTCACTGTGACATCATCATGTTGTGATCATTCAGCAGCATCGATCAGGAGCAGAAGGCAGATTGTGATCATGTTTCTCAGTTGGTCAGATCCTGAATCAGTGACTCTGATCTTGAACCTGAGCTGATTGTTTGGATCTTCTGAGCTGCAGGTTCATCGTGTGTGAAGCCTCCATGTTTCAGTCTGCAGCTTCTCTGCAGCAGCGGACATATCTGAAGCATCGTAGTCAACGCGAGCTGATTGGTTGTGCTGATGTTGATCTTCAGCTGATTGTTGTTGCTCCAGGTGATGAAGCTCTCTGTCCGTCCTCTGTCCTCCTCTGGACAGACAGTCTCTGAGTGAGGACAGCGTGTTTCTCTCTGGACATTGTTCACTGGAGTCAGACGTGTTAATACAGAGAGAAGTTCAGTTTCACCAACAAACACCTTTAATTAAGCTCCTTCACGACACATGTTGTACGAGTCTGGACAGACACGATGGAAACTGCAGTTTGACTGGTTGGTGAAGGCAAACAAGCACGAGGTGATGATTCTGGTTCTCCACAATGTTCTTATAAAGTATCATATCAGATTCTTTAGAGGAGAAAATCCAGAATGACGAAAGCACAAACCACACATTCCAGTACTGAGTAGAGAGTGGCATGGTGGTCCAGTGGTTAGGATCTGGGTTTGAACCCTGTGACCTCTCTGTGTGGAGTCTGAATCTTCTACCTGAGTTTCCTGGGGGGGCTCCAGTTTCTTCAACCAAAAACATGCATGTTCGGCTAATTCTCCTCCTCCAGCTCAGTGCTGGAGTTGTAACACACCTAAGACACACCTGTAAAACACCTGTAACACACCTGTAACACGTCTGTAACACACCTCTAACACACCTGTAACACGTCTGAAAGACAACTGGGACACACCTGGAACACACCTGTAACACTGTCACGTCTGCATGTATGTGTTTATTAATGTGAACATTTTATGAATCCTTGGATCTTTGTTGGACTGATATTTTTTTATATTGTGATATTTTGTGGCATATAACATCAAACTGGGACTCTTCTCTGTGTGTCTGATTGGTTGTCAGGTTACTACGGAGATGAGATGAACGCCATCATCCTGTTCACCTCCTGCTACCTGCCAGAGAACACGGTGGAGGACTACGAGTATGTCATGGACAACCTGTTCAGGTGAGCTTTGTTTCACTTGTTCAGGAACATTTTATGACAATCCCGTTTCCAAAGAAATTCAAACAGGATGTGATCACCTGCTGATCCTTTCTGACATGAACTCACCTGAAATCAGCACAAAGTCAATATATTTACTGTCTGAGCTCATCAGCTTCAGTGATTTCTGTAAATATCTGCTGATTCTGGATCTGATGCAGCAACACGTTTCAAACACGTTGAGACAGGAGCAACTAAAGACTGGAGAAGATGTGGAACGCTCCAAAAACACCTGTTTGGATCATTCCACAGGTAAACAGGTTGATTGGTGACAGGTGAGAGGATCATGATTGAAAGGCTCAGTGGTTCACAGCGAGGATGGAGCGAGGGTCAACACTTTGTCAACACGTGATTGGATAAAGAGATTAATACCTGGACTCTGGTCGACTTCTGTTTTCATTGATGTGTTAAACAAAGTTCAGACTTCTTTGGAATCTGGGTTGTAAACTTATATATAAATATATAAATATGATGTTAGTCCGTCTCTGGTGAATGACACATAGAAACAAACAGATTATTATATTAAACTTAATAATTCACGTCTCAGCACTTAAAACAGAGGAAGTTGAAGTGACACCTGAAAGGAGCTGGAGCGTCGGTTTAGAGCGATGTGTTCAGATCAAACTGTGATAGTGTTGTGACGTTCACGAACGAACTGGTTCTTTTGAACGGCTGGGAACCGTTCTTTTTTTTTTCGGGTTACATGTGGAGGAGCGCTGCCCAGCTGCGCGGTGATTATTAGATATGCAAATAGCATCACGCCACCTTGTGGACGCTGCCTTCACGTGAGTGCGCCAGTAACAAAAAAAAGCAAAAAAACTGTCAAAGCAGAGTGATGTGGCGCCACCCTGTGGAATATTTACAATTAATCCGGATCAGACTTTAAAATCTGATCCACACATGTCAAATAATGTTATAATCAATATTTCAGAATAATTTAAACTCATATTGGTGGGATATCTAAATTCATTCCTCCCAGTGGTTATTTCCAAGATGAAACGAGTTAAGTCCAGACTGCCTTCTTAAAACTTCATAAATATAAAAATGAGCCAGTTTTTTGAACGGCTCTTTGAAAGAAACGGCTCACCAAGATCCGGCTCCCCTCAAAGAGCCATAAATCCCATCTCTAAACTGTGAGCGCTGAAAGGAGTCGAAGTGTAAATGATGAAGGTTAAACACAGATCAAACACAGTCTGTGTGTGTGTGTGCACGTGCTCCTGCAGGTACATTGTGGGGACATTGGACCTGATGGTTTCAGAGAACTACCTGCTGGTCTACCTGTGTGCTATGGCTCCCAGAAACAAACTACCGGCCATCAAATGGCTTCACCAGTGCTACACGTCCATCGACAGGAGGTACAGTAGTTCGACTCACCAGAACAGCACTGTAGGGTGGAGCTGTCCCATAATGTCCTCACACAAACTCTCTGGAATAAATATCCTGTAAAATGTCAGAAGAAACTAAACTGGAGATTCCTGAGAAAATATCAGTGAGAACAGCTTGTTTCCATGGCAACAGAGGTGTTACTGGTGTCTCCTCTGTTTAGGCTGAAGAAGGACCTGAAGGGGCTGCTGGTCGTCCATCCTGCATGGTACATCAAAGCTCTCATCACCGTGGTCAAACCCTTCATCAGGTCTGCAACGCACACATCCCTGTTTACCTTGGTAACTATAGCAACAATCCTGATGCTCCAGGCGTCTATATCGAGGTGATAACAGACTCCCGGGTTTTTATTTGGCTAGATTCAACTTCATTGTCCTTGCACAGAGTACTGAGACAGAAAAATGCAGTTTAGCTTCTTACCAGAAGTGCAAAAATGGGTAAAATGCAGAGTACTGTACAAATGTATAGAGGTACAAATGTAACGGGGGGGTATCTACGAATACACCAAGATATATACAATATGTGCAACAGAGACACTGGGCTATTGCACGTATAAGTATAGTGTAAATGTACACTGTGGATGTGAGAAAGAATAATGCTAGTATGACCCCACAGACTTGCTACCACACAACACTCACATCCACCTAACAACCACCTTATGATACCGTAGCAACCAGTGTTCCAGCAACCACCTCATTAAACAGTAGCAGCTGCCAGTAAAGCATTAGTAACACACAACAATCACAGCGAGCACCCTGAATACTATAGCAACCACTGGATACCCTTCTGGTTTACCTCCCAAAACCACCTAATGAAGCCCTAGAAATTGCAGAGAAAGCCACAACACTCACTTACTAACTGCCCCAAAGAGCCTGGTAACCACCCAGCAACATGCAGGCAGAGACTCTGAACATCACACCAACTACCTTATGATGCCATGGAAACCTTGTGAAATGCCCCAACAACCACCCAAAGCCCTAGCAACTGCCTGGGAAGCCATAGCAACCACTCAGAAATAATCCATTCTTTTTTTTCCACTTATCTGTGGTCGGGTTGTTGTGGCAGCAGGCTAAACGAAGTATTCCAAACGTCCCTCTCCCCAAGTTCCAAGGTGCTCCCAGGCCAAATGAGATATATTGTCCCTTCAGAGAGTTCAGGGTCTACCCTGGGGTCTCCTCCCACTTGGACATACCCAGAACATCACCAAAGGAAGGCACCCAGGAGGCATCCTAATCAGATGCCTGAACCACCTCAGCTGGCTCCTTTTAACACAAAGTAGCAGCAGCTCCCTCTGCCTGTCTCCAAGGCTGACTCCAGCCACCCTACGGAAGAAAGTCATTTTGGTCTGTCCATTCTTCGCTCGTTCTTTCAGTCACTACCCAAAACTCATAACCATTATTGAGTGTTGGCACATCGATCGACTGCTGAATCAGAAACTTTATAACCCTAATCCTCTTCACCATGACAGTGCTTTTTCTTGGCCAATTCATCCAGGGTCTTAGTCTGGAGACACCTTCGCAACCTCTTTGAACAACTTAGCCACCACTAAGAGCAAACACCATGTAACATCTGAGCAGTTACAAGGAAATGCATTAGCTAAACTTGCGTGTAATAAAATGTAACCACCTTCTAACCACACAGGTAACACTTATGCCTGGATAAGACCACATGAATAGAGCCCAATAGAGACGATTTTGTTGTGGCCAACCAATTACCAGCGCCGTGGCCGATTGTGAACGACAATCGGGCGTCTGTACCCGTGTAGTGTGACATTCCAAACGCCCTGTCGTACGGCGTCTGGGACACCCCACGAGACCCCAACGAAAGGACTAGCATGTCAGAATTTTTTTTGTCTTGACATGCCTACTGTGACATCTCCCAACCTATGTTCCTGAGCGTTGACCAATCAGGTGCTCTCCAGAGTACGGTCAGGTAACTATGACAAAGAGGAGGAGGGAAACTGAGGCCATTGCTGTCAGGTGGGACAACGAAAGACAGGAAAAGCTCGTTGAGCTGTGGCATCCCTAGCCCTGTCTGTCGGATGTTTCCTCGAGGGAGAACAAGGACCGAGTCAAAAAGACAAATGAAATGATGCTGTGATCGTTAGATCTGACACGGTGACCATCGTCACAGACTAAAAAAATCATGTGGTCTGATCCCGGCTTTAGTAACCTCTTACCGTGCTACACAATAGAATCCACTGTGAAAATGTAAAGGGGGCCTAATGTGTTACCAAGTACCAATGCCATCCTCTGCAAATATAAAGAGGTACTGTGTTAGCTAAGCAACAAGCTATTTGTGGGACACAGCAAAATGTCTTCTTAAAGTTTCTGTCGAATGACTCTCTGATGCCCACAGTGAGAAGTTCAGCAGGAAGATTCGGTTCATCCAGAGTCTGCAGGAGCTGTCTCAGGTCATCCCCACAGATAGACTGCAGATCCCAGATGCAATACGCCAGTAAGAACCCCAGTTCTACTGACTCTGCTCTGACTCTACTGTTCCTTGACTTCAACCAGCACAGTTCTACAAACTGGTTCTACTGTCTGATGTCACGCAGTTTCACTTCATTTCACCTCACTCCACTTCATTTCATTTCACTTGTCTTCCTCTCCCCTCATCCAGCTCCACTTCATGTCAGTTCACCCCCCCACACTTCATTTTACTTTACCGTTGTCCTTACGTTATATACACCCTGATGATAAAGCCTCCCTAATCACTTCACTTCCCCTGACAGCTGATCTTTGGTTAAACTAGTGATGAGTCCTGTTAATAAACCCTCTCTGCTTCCAGTCCCTGCTCTAATCTCCTGCAGGTTTGGGGAGCTCATTGCACCTCACCATAGTCCACTACTTCACTGTTCTCTGTAAACAGCTAATGTTCGGTTCAATAACTGATGAACCCTGTCTCTTGTGTTCCTGCAGCTTTGATGAGAAGTTGAACAGATGACGATCACAGACTCTTAGAGTTTGGCAGACTGGATGAATCCTCAAGGACGAAGGTCATCAGGAACCTCTAAGCCAGATGACCTTTGACTTCTTTCCTGTACAGAAAAAAAGGTTTATTTATACAGTCTGTCTGTGAATCAGGGGATGGTAAGTTAAACATCTGGTGCTCCTGCAGCTTCAGACTCATTTCACCCCCAAACTGCACAGAAAATCTGCTGGATTCTAGTTTAATTACTCTCCTGATAGTCCTGCTCTGGTCAGGACCCTTGTTCCTGTCAGGACTCCCGTTCCTGCCAGGAACAGGACCTGGTGCCTCCTGCTCCTGCTGGGACTCTGGTTCCTGCTAGGATTACAGTTCTTGTTGGGACTCCTGTTCCTACAGCTGGGAACAAACGTCTCATTTTAAATCTCATACTCTGTGTGGACACTGTTGCAGGAAATCATTGTGTGTCCTCAAATGAAGCTAATATCTGATTCAGGACTGTAAATGTAAGCAGGGACACTGAAAACTGAACAAACCGCAGCTATGCTGAAAATGAATAAAGTAAATAATGTCAGTTTGAGGAATTTTCCTCTAAAGTTCTGGAGTTTGTGTTTATTGTTCACAATCATCTCAAATGTATTAAGTTTGCAGATGGAGGTTGAAGGATTTCTTGTTCACGTCAATACAGTCGGTTTAATCACAGCAGCTGAACACGAGTAAAGTAACAGCACACTGAACCAGTGGTTTTAAACCTTCTTAACAAAATCACACCGGCTAAACGTAATAACAGTGTGACGATGAGTCTAACTGCTGTTTTGTTAAAGCTCTGCTCCTCTCACTGTTATTGTAAGTTAGTTTCTTTATTAGCATTGTTTTTATATCACAACTGTTGTGCACACAAGATGAAAATATGTGTAAATTTCTCTTCACATCAATAAAATCAGGACGGTTCTGGAAGCAGGCAGAACGACACCGATCACTTCACCACAATTATGTAAAATTAAACTTGATTCTAGAAAAACAAGTTTGTATTGGACACAGCTAAAATCCTGTGAAGTCACTGGCTGGAGGTTATTTTTCATTTAAGAAAAAATCTGATTAGAGAATTGAGGAACAAACTGAATATCTGTTCGAATGTGCCCTTTTCTCCGTCTGATGACTGAACTGAGATCAGCAGAGGGTGGTCCCCCCCGACCTCACCAGCCATCATGTGCTTTCATGAACACTTCATAGAACTTTTATAACCTATTCCACTTTTTGTTTTCACATTAAATTTATTCTTCAGTTGTTTTTGAATATTTTTTAATATCCTCTTCAACTATCTGAGTGGATCTCGTGTATATTTTGCTTTCCCCGCTCTTCAGACTCCATGTTTTTAGAGAAAAATTCATTTTATACATGTTTTCCTAAAATTCAGCCTGACAGATTTGTGATCTTTGGACACTTTAAGATCTCTAGAATTTAAAATAAAGTTCTTCAGGTTAAAAACAATGAAGTAATTAAATTCCACATTTACAGACGCTGCTGTAGAAAATAACTGCACTTCACACCGTTCTTCACTGTAACTTATCCAAACCAACCATGTGCAATTTTTGTTTTAATCCTTGTGCAATTTATCAATATTTCTTAATACTGTCCATTGGCAATATATTTTTATGGTCTTTTGTATGACACTTCCCCAGCTCGGGATTAATAAAGTTCAGTTTATCTTATTGTAACTCAATGTTTAACAAACAGCTAATGCTAAAAGGTCCCAGGCCGTGATACCATGTGACAGACTGAGGCTAATGCTAACAGGTCCAAGGTTATGATATCATGCTAACAGACTGAGGCTAAAGCTAAAAGAACAGGTTGTGATATCATGCTAACAGACTGAGGCTAATGCTAACAGGTCCCAGGATAGGACAGCATGCTTACAGACTGAGGCTAATGCTAACAGGTCCAAGGTTATGATATCATGCTAACAGGCTGAGGCTAAAGCTAACAGGACGCAGGTTGTGATATCATGTTAACAGACTGAGGCTAAAGCTAACAGGACCCAGGTTGTGATATCATGCTAACAGACTGAGGCTAAAGCTAACTGGTAAAAAATATTATGGTATGATAACCTCATTGTTCTTATATAACTACTATTGTTACTTACTATCATAGGTAGGCAGCTAGTTAGCAGGACATGCTAAACAGCAGCTTACATTACATAGAGCAAATAAACAGACCATTTTATTAGTTCCTGACACTTTTGTTCTCCTGTTGTTGGTTTTGAAAAGAAATCATTTCTCTTCCTACAGCACTATGTTTTCGTTCATATATATATATATATATATATATATATATATATATATATATATATATATATATATATATATATATATATATATATATAGAGAGAGAGAGAGAGAGAGAGAGAGAGAAAAGAAATCAGAGCTAAAATGGCTGTAAATAAGTTTGAGATATTAATAGAGGTCCTGCAGTTGTTGCTGACAGTTTCTTATTGTAGGACAGTAAATCTGTTTCTATTCTCACTCTGATGACTCTTCTGTTCACTCTGTCTCTTATTTATGGGCCGCCAGCTACAGGCCCCGCCCCCCCCCCCCCGGCATGAGCTGTCCACGCGTCCTCTCTGCGCTCTGATTGGCTACCTTCGCCCAAACAGTCCGTGTTCACCAATCAAAGAGCTCCGTCCTCCAGGATCTGCGTGTCCACACTCTGAGCACTTGCTGCTCCGTGAGCGGTAACGGGACACCGGGACCCCCCAGACCCCCCCCCCCCCCGGTATAAAGTGACCTCCAACTGTTTACTGACACAGAAACTCCAAAACCAACGAGCAAGAAGCCACGTAGATGAAAATAAAAGTCATTTTATCAGCATGAGATGTTTTTATTACTTTGATTGATTTTTTGTCTGATTTCAGTCGATGCAACAAAATATTGGAATATAATCGATTTTTTAATTGTAATTAATTTTCTATCAAATGGAATTTTACGTTGCTTTCTTTTTAATTTTCACATAATTTCACGCCCCCCCACCCCCCCGATCACTGAGGACTTGTCAGTGTCATCAGTCGGCTGCAGTATCTCAGTACCAGTTTCAGCTCCAGCATCATCATGGTTCTGTTTCCAGCCAACAAACTCAAAGTCTTCCTGCTGGTTTTCTCGGATCCCGCCAGGTCCTTCTACAGCAGCGGGGAGAAACTGTCCGGCTGCGTGCACCTGGAGGCGGAGCAAACCTGCAAGGTGACCGGCCTCACGGTCACCGCCGCCGGCTGCGCCCGCGTGGACCACCGCGGTCGGAAGAACCGCAAAAACCGCAGCCAGGAGGTGGAATACCTGAAGTACGAGGAAGAGCTGAGGCTGGAGGAGGTGCTCACTGAAGGTAGGGACTGAGAAAACTTCACAAAGACTAATATTCACACTGTCAATACAGAAACCTCTGATGTGGTGGATCCATTCACACACAGGTGGCTCAGGGCCAAGCAGTGATCATTCACACACTGATGACACAGGATCCTGTCCTGGTACCTGACATGTAGTCTGCAGGGGTTCTTTAAATATGATGACTCAGCAGGAGACAAGAAGTCCTGGATGATGTGAAATGTTTGTAGTTTTGAAGATGAAATTATGTTTTTATCTCAGATGGTTTCTGTCACTCAGACAACAAAAGAAATGTTTAGAAAGGATTTAGATCAAAAGTTTATAAAAGAGGTGATGAGCTTCATGTGATCTCATCACTGTTTGACGGTCTGATGCAGTTTTAAATACCGGACGGTTCAGTTTGGTTTGATGATGTCGAGCAGAAGAACGTTTGACTTTGTCTGAAAGTGAAACAGGAAGCTGAACCTCAGGCTCAGTAACACTCTGTGTTGGTCCTCAGACCCGGATGGGGGCTTCCTGCTGCAGTCTGGTAAAACCTACAGCTTCCAGTTTGGCTTCGAGCTGCCTGCAGCTGGGTGAGAGTCACTGATGGATCACAGTGGATCTGATCACTCATTGATTATAGATCTGGTCTCAGTAGTCGACCCTGACCTGTCGTCCGGTCTGGTTTCAGACGTCTGGTGTCATCCTACAAAGGAAAGTTCGGTTCTGTCCGTTACTACGTGCGGGCGGTGCTGGACAGGCCTTCCCAGCATGCCTTGCAGTGTGAGAAGGAGTTTGAGGTGGAGGAGCCGCTGGACGTCAACCGGGCAGACCTGCTGGTACGTAGACACGCGAACACGCCGACTCATGAACTGAAGGGAGGTTTATTTTTTATTCATCGTCAGTTTCAGGTTTCCTTCCTTCAGTTTCACATCAGTGTTTCAGAAATCAGCTCACTGAGGTTTTAAACTTCCTGCTGCTTCAGCTTTTATTAACTGGATTTATTAACCAGCAGAGTTTCATCACAGTAACACGATAACCACCGTCCTTCACACGGCAGCGTGAAACAGCTGATCTGTGAATAATCTGCTGCTGCTTCATGGAATAAACTTTAAGGTTTCATTAAATTAATGTTTCCGTTATAGCAGAAAAATGATGATATACATAAACACAAGCTAGAAGTGAAAGAATTTAACAAACTAACCAATGGACAAACTGCATGCTGAGTCTGAATCAGGACCACAGAAAACCAAACAGAACCTCTGATCTGAGTGACCTCCAGCTGTCAACCAGGAGTCGGTGCACAGCTGGAGGAGGATCGATCAGGCCTCTCGTTCATATATTAATGCTTCCATCTGTTTCCATCAGTCTTTGGTATAAACACCCTGAAATTTAAGGGTCCGTCCCACTGAAACAGGAGAACAGACCTTCATGTTCTCTGTGTTGCAGCCTGGAACCACTTAGAGACCACCTACCTACATCGGCAGCTAAAGAAGCTGATCTCAGTTCAGGCTTTAAAAATGTAGTGAAGGGTTTCAGACCCCCCTGTCTGTCGTCTTATGCTGTGACTTAATGCCGTGTGTTCTGTTTCTGCTTTATGCTGCTGCTGTCTTGACCAGCTGCCTTGAAAAAGAGCTTCTGAGACCTCAGCAGGACTCACCTGGTTTAAGCTTTTCTAATAAACAATTTAAAACCTGCATAGGATGATAATGAGAGAGACAAGCTGCCTGGAGGGAAGGTAAGAAGTCTAAACCCTCACAGACCAGCTGACTCTGTCCCCCATCAGGCTCCAGCTGCAGCCTCCATACAGAAGAAGGTCACCTGCATGTTCATCCCTGACGGTCAGGTGTCCATCAGCGCTCAGATTGACAGGAAGGGATTCTGTGAGGGAGAAGAAATCAACATCAACGCCAAGTTTGAGAACACCTGTTCACGTATCGTTGTGCCGAAGGCCGCCATCATCGCCAAACACTCGTATGTTGCCGACGGACGCACCAAGGTGAGATACGAGGATAATTTCCTGTCCGTCGATGGGACAGAACGTCTCTGTGGTTGAAAGAGGAGATCCGATCTTGTTTGTTTTCTTTAGGAGTTGCGTCAGAAACTGACGGCGGTTCGAGGAAACCACATCATCTCTGGAATGTGCGACATGTGGCAGGGGAAGACCATCAGAGTCCCCAAACTGAAGCCGTCGCTGCTCGGCTGTGACATCATCAAGGTGGACTATGCACTCATGGTGAGTCGTGGTTGATGACATCAGCAGAGATCAATACTAGAGGTCTTCACGGGTCCAAAATGGACCTGTGCAAAATGAGGGGACCTGGGGACAGTTAGACCAGGTCTGATATACTTTAGACCAGAGTGTAACTAGAGTCCGGCTGGATCCGCTCAGGTACCAGACATACTGACGCACAGACCTGCAAAAATACAACCGGACACCCACAGACCCAAGTGAACGTAACTTGGACCTGGTATAACTCAGGTCCTGGGTCTGGTCTTGTAGGGTTTTTCAAGCAGTCAAGCTGAGTGTTTCTCCACTGCGCAGTACATCCAGGTGAAGTACTTCACCTAAAACTACACGAGAGCAGTAGAAATCAGAGACGGATTAAAATGAAACAAGCTGATGAGAGATCTCCCCCCCCCCCCAGATCTACCTGCACATCCCCGGCAGCGAGAAGCTGATCCTGGAGCTGCCTCTGGTCATCGGGACCATCCCGTTCAGCGGCGTCGGCAGCAGAACCAGCAGCATGAGCAGCCAGGCCGGATCCCTGAGCAGCTGGTCCTCCTTCCCCTCGGCCCCCCCGAGCTACAGCAACATCCACAGAGACCTGAGAGTGGGCGGCCCCCGCACCCCCCTGCTCTACGACTACGACGGGGGGGAGGACGAGGAGGAGGACGGTGGGCTCTTCATGAGAGCACCAGAGCTGCAGTACCCCCCTCCCCCCGCATACAGTGAGGTGAGACGGCTTTGGTTCAGTCCGTCCGATGGCAGGATCCATCTCATCTCACCTGATCCCTCCTCACATCATCTGATCTCACCTGTCAGGATCTCATCTCACTGTATCTCCTTTATTTTATTTCCCTCATCGGGACAGAACTCAGAACATTTAAAAGAAGAGCTGAGACATGAGAAATGATGTCAGAGATGAAATGATGTAACATGACATGATGTGAAAAAGATTTCATTATCTGCTCTCATCTGTCTTTCTTCTTTTGTTTGTTGTCTTCAGGTGGATCAGGACGCCGTCAACCCTCCTCAGGTTGTTCAGGTCTTCTGAGGATGACCTCCTGGTGACTGACCTCCTGAAGTCTGAGCTGTCTGCCCTGTCACAGTCAGGACTGTAGGTCGAGTTCTACGACAATGGTGACTAAGCAGTTTCCGGACAGTGACTCAGCAGTTTGCTGACGGTGACTCAGCAGTTTCCGGACAGTGACTCAGCAGTTTGCTGATGGTGACTCAGCAGTTTCCGGACAGTGACTCAGCAGTTTGCTGATGGTGACTGAGCAGTTTCCGGACAGTGACTCAGCAGTTTGCTGATGGTGACTCAGCAGTTTCCGGACAGTGACATAGCAGTTTGTTGATGGTGACTCAGCAGTTTCCGGACAGTGACTCAGCAGTTTGTTGACGGTGACTCAGCAGTTTGCTGACTGTGACTCAGTGTGTTTTGGCACTTTGTTAAAAACAGAAGAAAAGTGTTCTTTAGATATTTGTTGTTTCTCTGTCAAACGGTTGTTTTTTACTACTGTAGTTGCAGGAAGTCACAGTTGTACATTTTGTGAAATAAGAGCAGATGTTTATTTTTACACACAAACAATAAATCGATTTTACACGACTTTAAAACTCTGCTTGTTATATTTATATTCAAACATGAATAGAAAAACATATATAACAGTTTGTAATGTGGTCATCAGACTGCAGCTGACCACAGCGAACAACAACATGGTGATTTATGTACTACTATATGAATACTGCCAGGGTTCGTTGAAAGGCGTGAATGGAACACATTCACACAAACAGTCTGTTGATCAGTATTAATCAGCACACTGCGTTCAGCACTTCATATTAAGGATGATAATGATCATTCCAGTGGACGAGGATGGTACAGCCTCAACACACTTCAGTCTGAGAACACACACTGGGCTAAACTGAGCTACTGATAAGCTGCCATTAAGATAATAAGGTAAGGTTTAAGGTTTTAAATTAAGGAATTAACCTCAAAGACCGGCTAATTAGCATCAGCACTGGGTTCATGTTAAAATCAGTAATTATATCCATACAATTCAAGCTTAAAACAAAGTAAGACCCTAAACTTTTGAATAGTTGCCATTAATGTAGATAGATAGATAGATATACTTTATTTATCCCAAGCTGGGAAATCTAGTCCTAACCAACATTTTCTGTCTACATAGATATAGATATAGATATAGATATACTTTATCTATCCCAAGTTGGACATTGCAGTGCAGCAGCAGCATTACACACAGTGAAATGAGTGAAAATAAGACTATAAAGAACAAACTATACATATATGACAGAGGTGCTAAACTAAGAATTTAGCTATGCCGGTGACTCGCTGCTAAAACAAGACATGCTGGTGATTCATCAACTTAATAATAATGTAAGTGATTTAATGAGGAAATCTTGTAAACATATATTAATGAATTAAAAGCCGATTGTAGTTTTTTCATGAATAAATAGGCGTGTTCTTATGAAGTAGATAGTTTAGGTTGCTTAGATACACGCTACACCTGGCGGGCGGATATGTTCGTTTAAGGGTTAACAGCAGGACCGCCCCTACAGGACGTGCTGACTTTATATAACAAGCGCTCCTTGGCTCAGCACGGCGGGGCGGGCAGGGAGAGACGCACTGGACCTGACGCGGTGTTTAAATGGCGGTGAGGCTGGAGTTAATTTAAAGGTAAGTTACATGAAATTAAAGAGTTATTTCAGTGAACTGAGCCGCTTTGATGTGGTTTAAATGCTTTTGGTCAGGAAACGTTTTTTATTTATGACACACATTTACCTGAACATGAGTCAGCAGCTTAAACACCTTAAACATTAAAATAAATGTGAAGTATCACAGCACTTCTGCACATGAGAAAGTTAGAAAGCAGCAGGTTTTTTTTGCTTTGCTTATTTTGTTTAGGAGGGATAGCTATGCCATGAAGCTAATTAAGCTAATTGGCTAACATTCATTTGGTAACCTAGCTAGCTGCTACATGCACTGGTCTGATTCACTGGTTATTAAAACTGAACTGCATTTGATAATTTTATTATATGATTAATATAATATAATAATAATAAACGGATGAAACAGAATATGCAGCCATGGCCCTTAAGACAGCGAATACATCAACTCTTTCAAAGGTGCTCAGGGCTTTAGAAAAGAAAGAAAATTAAAATTGCATAAAATAACGCAGCAGATATCGTCCTCTTGGCCTAATTCTGTTGTTTTGGCCTGAATATTTTCCTGGAACTCCAGTTTACCAGTCCTTTACTCAGTGTAGTGTTTCCAGAGGATGCACAGACTAAAGCTGGCACTTTATTCATATTTTCTCTGTTTTTGGGTAGAAATGATGGATAGGGACAAAAATCTTTGCAATTGTTTTACTATTGAGCAAGAAGAGTATGTCCGGCAACCTTGAAACAGCACTGCAGTGTAATCTGACGCGGCGTTTTTTTTACATCAGTCTGCCCATGTAAGAGCTTGTTTTTTACCCCGGCCATTCTAGGTGTCTGACAACGTGATGGAAGCTATAACATCGCTATGTTCAAACTCCAGTGACAAAAACAATCATTTTACCTCGCAGAACCTGGAGTCGCTGATCTACCGCTGTGTTTGTGCTGTTGTGTGATACTTTCACTGAATTAAAGTAAAATACTTCTTCCACCACAAAGTCACACAGTGGATGTACTTTGACATGTACAAATGCCCATCACTGTTTCATGCTGCTGAGTTCATGAGTGTTTAGATCCCTCACCCCTCATCCCTTCATCTCGTTCAGCTCGTGACCTCGTTAGTGCTTCAGTTCCCTTCTGCATTTCCTGCAAAGCCAGTTCACCCCCCCCAAGCTGTTTACCTGTTTACCTCAAATATTACCTTGTGTGTGTATGTGTGTGTGTGTGTGCGTGCGTGCATGTGTATGTGTGTGTGTTAGTGTGTGTATGTGTGTGTGTATGTGTGTGTATGTGTGTGTGTGTTAGTGTGTGTATGTGTGTGTGTATGTGTGTGTGTGTGTGTTAGTGTGTGTATGTGTGTGTGTATGTGTGTATGTGTGTGTGTATGTGTGTGTGTATGTGTGTGTGTGTGTTAGTGTGTGTATGTGTGTGTGTATGTGTGTGTATGTGTGTGTGTGTTAGTGTGCGTGTGTGTATGTGTGTGTGTGTATGTGTGTGTGTGTTAGTGTGCGTGTGTGTGCGTGTGTGTGTATGTGTGCGTGTGTGTATGTGTGTGTGTGTGTGCGTATGTGTGTGTGTGTTAGTGTGCGTGTGTGTGTATGTGTGTGTGTGTGTGTGTGTGTTGGATCAGCAGTGTAATCTGACTCTGTTGTTTACTCCAACTGCAGCTGCTCATATCAGAGACTCTTCTGTCTGACCTCTGACCTCTGACAACAAGCAACACACTGGACCTGCACAGGTACTGAACACACATACATGTGTACACACACACCATATATATATATATATATATATATATATGGTGTGTGTGTACACATGTATGTGTATATATATACATTATAAATGGCTCTCATCCAAGATTGTTATAAATAGCAGAGAGCAGATCTCCTTCGCAGGAAGTGCTCCCAGCCATTGGTCCTCTGTTGGGCCTGTAGGCAAACTGCAGCGGGTCCAGGCTGAGGCTCAGGTTGTAGAGGTCTGGTCCACACAGGTCCTCGGCAGCCCGGGGCTGATGCCGTCTGGTCCTGCTGATTTCCTCTGCTTCAGTCGCCTCAGCTCTCTCCTCACCTGGTCTGAGTGGTGGCCCTTTTCTTCTGGTTCAGGGGGGCTTTGATTGACACCACCAGTCAATCGCAGCAGAGCAGATAATTAAATGAGTGACTGCTCCCAGAACAGGAGATGTGCTTCACAGAAAGACTTCCCAAAGGCCTGAAGATAGAGGTGCGACTAGATTCTGTCAGCAGCAGGTCGACCTCAGATCAGCTCAGAACAGATTTCCTGGAACGACGTGAGACACATTCAGACAGATGGACGGACACACAATCTGCGTCTTTTTCTGGACAACAGTACATTGACTGTCCTGACTAATGATGGAAAGCTTCCACACGTTTTATTGAAAACAAAACAAAGTATGAAATCTTTTTTTGAACTGGACGGAGTAAAGCTCCCCCTACAGGCTGCAGAGTTCACTACAAACAGCATCCCGATAGGATGAGCAGCAGCAGAGTCTGCGAGGTGCTGGAGGACGGACAGCCAGCACTGATGGTCAAGATGCTGCACCCCACCCACCCTGGTGGTGATGGAGGGCTGTAGAACTAACTTCTCAAGCTCACGCAGGATTTCCATCACCTGTGCTCGCTGCAGTGGAGGAGGAGGAGGTGGGCGTGGCCCATGAAAACCTACCAGAGGAGGATGAGCTGGTTTCCATGGCAACATCTCTGCAGGATTTCACATGACCGTGTGATTTCACTGAAAATGTCTACCCTGTTACCTGAAGAGGAGGTGAACAGTGGCTGTGGTCTCTGGTTGGACTGAAAGCCTGCAGACACTCCACAACCAGGTGTAACACACACCTGTTACCTCCCAGGTAACACAGGTCTTCACAGGTCCATTTATATTTTCATTATGTGAACAGCAGCACATGAAGACACTTTGCTGTGGAACCTGAGAGAAACTCCATCATCCAGTTACAACACAGAGAGTTGTTCAGTATCTGATTGGGTGACGATTGATTGATTGATCATCACAAAAGAGACGAAGTGGAGGAAAACAGGTGTTTCCATCAGTGACTCTGATCAGGTATTTTAACTCCGTCTCAGCTGTCTGCTGACAATGACCATCTACACTTACAGATCATTCCGTGGTTTTGGAGGATGTAAGCAGGTATCATGTATCGTGGTTCCATATTTGTGTTCATCAACAGCCTGTTGAATTAGCTGTTAGCAGCTCCTGTTAGCACTGGATCTACAGTCAGCGATCACTGGATCACTTTGCCACTGAAGAAACTTAAAAACAGGATGCTCTTTGTTCTCTAGTTTCCAGGTGGATTTCTGGACGTTCATCATCAGACATGACATGCTCATGAATGCCGCCTGTGGGCAGGTGTGAAACTGCATGTCTGCCTTCATCGTCAACCTTTTGTCACTCTCCAGATGAAATCGACCTGCAGCTCAGGTGAGTCGCTGTCTGAGGGCAGGCTGTGCGTTAGCAGCTCATTTTTAGGATCTGAAGGATCATGTGACCTGTTCTCATTTCCTGATGATGTGAAGCCCAGCTCAAGGAGGATGATGATGATGTATCTTCTTCCTGTTGATTTCAGACTAAAGCTGGCTCCTCTGTGTTACCGACCTCGTGACACGTTTCCCTCTTATTTTGTAACTTATTATTTATATACTGACACATTTTCCAGTTCTGTTTCACTGTCATCTCAATGTTACTTTATTTCCTTTCACTTCAGTCTTACTGATCTATCATTTGACTCCAGGTGGAGGTGTGCAGGTGGAGGTGTGCAGGTGGAGGTGTGCAGGTGGAGCTGTGCAGGTGGAGCTGTGCAGGTGGCTTCAGGTTGTTCTGGGTTGTGTAAGACTTTCCTGTTTGTCCACAACATACTGCTGCACATAGTTTATTAAGAACAATTCTTTTCATTATTGAACTCTATGGTTGGTTTTTGATTGTTGCTGTAGACAACGTCAGAAATCAGTTTTAAATCAGAGTCTGGACACATTTAATCTAACACATTGGATCTAATTAACTGGATAATACAGTTTATTAAAGTTCAGTCATTTCTGAACATTCAGTAAAAACGATTCTCAGATATAGAAAAAAAGCAGCTGAACCGACAATATGTTGAGTTTTATATGATGAATTTCACTAAAAGATCTGAGAGCTGATCATCTGAACAAAACGTCAGTTTGTGTGCGGTCTAAACTCACTTCCTGTTTTATAAGACGAACACGTTGAACTCGTGTAGCTGCAGGTTATTATTCAGCAGCTGCGACAGAAAGTCAGAGTTCACTTCTTTCCACAAAACTGATGTTAAAAATGTTAAAAACGTTTCAAAGACACAGCAGGAGGTCGGACGTCTTCACGCCTCCTGGGAACAGTTCCCACGCTCGCTCTCTTTTAAAACAGCACAGACGAACACGCCGACCCCCACCTGATCACCCGGAAAAGTGCTACAGTGCTGATGAGAGCGGACGTGTGTGTGTTCAGTGCTGGTGCTTCAGTAAATAGCCTCGTCCATGTTGTCGTCACTGTCGCCTCCGAACTCCTCTCCGTTATCAAAGTAGGACATGACGTAATCCGTCTCCTGCAGACGAGACAGGAAACACAGAGACGACCTGAACCAAGCGGTGTTGATAAGTCTAATGAGACCTTCATTCATACTTCCTGTCTGCAAGAACACTGAAAGGCTGCAGCAGCTCTCAGCACTCACAACCCTTATGAATAATTATTATTATTGTTATTTGAATAAACTTTATTCGTACAGTACTTTTCTTAACAAAGTTACAAAGAGCTGGAGTCAACTGGGGGTTAGAAGTATAAACCAGCACAAAGTGACCAACACAAACTCAGCTAGCACGGCATGATGGGAAATGTAGTCGCTACGAGATGACACTTTGTTTTCTTCTGCACAGATGCAGGAAATTTACATTCATTTAGCCTGTTTAAGTCAACACTTCCTGGACCCTTTCAAATTAAAAGCCCTCAGTCACAGCTGCAGTACTGTGTTGTGTGTTTTTGTACATTATTCTGATAGGGAGTGTGGCAGCACTGAGAATCGGTACTGCCACACTCCTTATGGAAGCAACTGAGTCACGTGCGACACCTGCTGGTGAAGTTGTGTATTCCAGGTGTGGTCAGTTTTCATTGGCCTGACAGAATCACAGGTGAAAGGTGCAGTGAGTCATGGAGACAGGTGGTTGATGGCAGTGTCTCCTCTTCTTCACAATGTGAGGGCAGGGTTAAGGTGAGATGTCTCAATTCTAAGCCCACCTTTACCTGTCGACATCATCACTCTGTCATTAACATCTCGCTGAATGTTACGGCTCATATGAGTTCCTTTAAATCAATCAATCAATCAATCAATGTGTCTCGTTAATAAATATTAGATGATCAAACGACACTTTGATCACGTCAAAGATGAAAATCTGCATGAATTTCACATCATTAGTAACAAATGACGGAAGTGAACACAAACCAAACTCCATTCATAAAATCAGATTTTAAGAAAAACCTCTCACCTCCTCAAACTCCTCTTCATCGTACTCCTCCTCTCCCTCAACCTCCTCTTCCTCCTGCTTCTTCTTCTTCTCTTCTCCCTCCTCCTCCTCCTCCTCTCCTGAGCTCCCCCGCTCCTCCTTCTTCTCCAGAGTCTGACACACAGGTTAAGGTGGACAGAAAGCAGTTAACAGGTTCAGTTAAGGTGGACAGGAGACAGCTCACAGGTTAAGTTGGACAGGAGACAGCTCACAGGTTAAGGTGGAAGGGTTTGCAGGTTTCTGACTTTTTTCAGAGCTGTGGAGCCTGAACTGAATGCTGCCCCCTCAGGTTTCTTCTGGACTTAGGGGACACGAAGCGGACCTGATCCAGACCATTTAAGAGGTCTGATGGCTTCAACAGTTTGTCTCACCTCCAATTTGAGAAGCACTTCCTCTTTCGCCTTGACTCTTTTCTTCTTCTGACCAGACTGAACTCTATCAGAGTGACAGACGGCTGCAGATACACCTGAGAGACAGAGAGCAGGCGATCAATTGCTCATCGATCAATCATCTACTGGAACACCTCAGAGCAGTAATCAATCCGTCCGTCTATCATGAAGCTTTACTTCTTCAATCAGATGTTAACAGTTACGCAAAACTGTCAATAAAGTTTGCTGAAATGTGTGACATCATTCCAGGACTTTCTGTCCTGATGACATATTGGATTTCATAAATGTTGTCAATAAAGCTTCACAAAGGAAAATCCCAACTACTGGCTCTTTGAATAAAACTTTATTTAAACAACAGACGCAGTGGAGCTGTGACCCACACTGAACAGTCCTGAGTGGCTGCTGTGGGCGTGTTGTTTCAGGTACAGGTGAGATGATGTCATCACTTCCAGGAGGTCCAGTTGGAGGAACAGATTGATGGGTTTCAAGGTTTATTACTGTACTGAGTACTGCGTGTACTGTGCATACTACATATACTGCGTGTACTGTGTGTGCTGTGTGTACTACATATACTGCGTGTACTGTGTGTGCTGCGTGTGCTGCTGCACTCACGGTCTCTGGCAGGTTTCTTGACGTGGACTCTGAGTTCTTTAGGGAACCTCTTCCAGTCTGAAAGACAACAAGAACTTACAATCACTATAATGATGATGATGAGAATATGTATTTGTTTCACTGTGCAGCAGGTTAAAGCGTCTGACAGTTTAAAGCTTCAGTGATCAGTCTCACCTGGAGTCCAGTCTGTCTGTCCATCTGTCTGCTCGCTGATGTGATATTTATCAGAGTATCGCTCCACATCTGCACAGGAAACACACAGAAACAAGACCTTCACAATAAAACTATCATGTATGTGTGTGTCTCCATCTGTGTGTGTGTGTGTGTGTGTGTGTGTGTGTGTGTGTTGACCTCTGTGTGCAGCAGCTGGTTGGATGAAGCAGGGTAGACTCTTCATGGCTCCTCTGAACTCCTGTTTGAGAGCTAACAGATACTCCACCTCCTCCCCACCTGTCAGAGGGAGGGGCTTCTGTTCCATCACCTGGACACACACACACAGACACACACACAGACAGACCTGAAAAACTGCCTGAACAATCAGATAACAAACTCTGTGTGTGTGTGTGTGTGTGTGTGTGTGTGTGTGTGTGCATGTTGTACAGGAAACAGAGGTGTAGGCTGCTGGATGGATGGAGGTAAAGTGTCTCCTCGGTTGATGCCGACTGACTCCACACTGAAACTCATCATCCTCCGGCCCCGCCCACGACCTCGGCCCGCCATCACCACCTGGACCAGGCCAGGTCGGATTGGATCAGCTGGATCTGACTGGAGCTGCAACCGGCTAGAAGTGAATCTGAATCCTGGCAGAACCAACAGAGAACAGAATAAATCCTGCTGGTCCAGATAAAGAACATCTGTGGACATTCTGCGGTCCACTGGTTAACGATCAGTCATTGTTCTTGAAGACAGACTTAAACAGGTGAGTTCTTGTGACAGGTCAAAGGTTAAAGCTCTACTATGCAGGAATTTCCTAAACGGCAACATATAGACTCAAACAATTCCAGTCGTGCCTCGAGGTGTGTGGTGTGTGTCTGCAGAGACCCGCCCTCAGTGTGTGTGTAGCCAATAACAGCACACAGGTGAGGTTAAGACTTCATACATACAGCAGCGCATAACTACGCATAAGTATGCATGTGCAACAAAAATCAGAAATGTGACGTCAGTTCTTTCAAACCATGTGTGAGGCTGCAGCAGCATTTTGAAGAGCACGTCCAAAAGGAAAAGTCGAACAGTGTAGAACGTAAAGATGCGTAAAGCAGCGTCCTCTGAGGACGACTCGTCCAAACAGGAGAAACAAGAATCCAGACGAGCTGCTTAACTGTCTCTGCCGCTGCCTTTGAGCAGAGCAGCGTGAGGGGGGAGGTTCTCACACCTCAACACAATAAACACCAAGTCCAGATCTGGTCTGTCAGCCCTGATCCACATTCACCTGTCAGAGACACGTGACCCACAGCCAGCTGTTGACCTGTGGATGGAGACAGCTGATCTGAGACTGAGAGGAGCATCTTCATCATCTACCAAGCAGGAGGCTGAAGAGGAGGGCAGTGAGGAAGAGTGTGTTTATTAAAGCCACCATATGCACGGCCTAAGCACCAAACACCATCTGCTGGCACTCACCTGAGCACCTGACTAAAGAAGTGACGTGCTCACGTAAACAACAGCAGCTTTGAATGCAGAAATAGTGACGGACACCGGGGGGCGGGGGTAGTGCGTGAGGTTTAAACAGTAACTGGCGATTCCTGCAAAGAAAACCTTCCGAACAGTTTTCTTTTTGAAATGACTCATTGTTTTGTTTGAGACTACTAATCGTACTTTAGTACGGTTAGCTGTGTTAGCCGGATGCAGTTAGCATGTTTAGCTATTTTAGCACGGTTAGCTGTGTAAGCCGGATGCAGTTAGCATGTTTAGCAGTGTTTCAGCCAGTTTTACCTTCACTTTGTCTCTACTGTTAAATGGTCCTCAGGTTCTTTCATCTTCATCTTCATCTTCATCTCCACATCAGGCTTCATGTTTCCAGCGGATCATTGTGCAAACTGTTAAACCTCTTTGTTTACATCAGCCAGCGGCATATTTCTTCTTCTTCTTCTTCTTCTTCTTCTTCTTCTTCTTCTTCTTCAAGTTTTACGGCACCTGCCGTCCCTGACGTCGCATTACTGCCACCTTCAGGTGTTATTCTCCGTCTTTATCCATGGCGTCTCTCAGTCGTCCTGTGATGAGAAGTGTTGCTGTGCTCAGCTCTCAGCCTGCTTCCTGACTTCCTCTTTCCTCTTGTTTCCTCTTCTTCTTAGTATTTCCACTCTGTTTTGAACTGAGTGTAAATGTCTCTTTTTATTGTATTTCCCCCCTCCCTGAGTCGTCTTCCTCCACACTCTGCCCTTCTCCTTCTGATCACTTCATATTGACTTGACTGATTTCCTTTTTGACTGCTTCTTCCGCCAGTTTGTCTGCTCTCTCGTTTCCCATGACACCTGAATGTGTTGGGACCCCCAGGCCGGCTCGATGCTTGTCAGGGCTGCATGTTGACGTACGGCTGCAGTGAACCTGTTTATTCTGCTCTGCTGCCGTTAGCTTAGCATAAAGTTCAACACTATCCGCTCAGTGGTAACTGAGCAGCTGCAGACCTGCTGTGTTTGATCCATCTGTAAAAATCTGAACACGTCTTTATATCACAGATCCTTCCTTCACATTCTTCCTTTCATTCCTTCCACCCCTCTTTACTTTCTTCTTGTGTCCCTGCCTCATTTCCTCTCTACTCCTTCCTTCTATATTTCCTTGTTTTCATTCCTAAATGAACTCGTTTGTTCTTTTCTTCAGTCCATCCTTCTTTCCTTCATTTTCCCCTTATATTTCTTTTGTTCCTTGATTCCTTTCCTTCTTTTCTTCTGCTCCTTTGTCTTTCCTTTCGTTTCTCCTTCTTTCCATCCATCCATCCTTTCCTCCTCTTCTTCTTTCATTCCCCTTTTTTATTTTTTCCTTTATCATCTCTTCTCCCTTCCTCTCCACCCTCCAGCAGCTCCCTGTCGACCTCAGCTGTGACCCCCCCTCCTCACTCCTCATCTGACCTCAGGGTCAATGTCACTTCATCCTCCCCTGGCCCCGCCCCCTCCCGTCAGAGGCCCCGCCCCCGGTGTCCGTCACTGTGGGGTCAGTTTGGACCAGGTTTTCAGGAGGTTCAGCAGCATCTCTGAGCTTCAGATCAGACCTCACTAACTTTTATTTTTTCACGTTTTTAAAAAGGGTTGAAAACAGCGGAGTGAAGAAGACGAAGAAGTTTCAGGAAGTTTTATCCTTTTTATGTTGGAGCTGCTGGATATTTAACTTTCTGATGATTTAAAACGAACAAACATGAAGATGCTGCTGCTGCTGCTGCTGCTGGGACTCTGCTGCTCAGGTCTGAAATCTGCTTTTATTACATTTATTCATCATTTATTTATTTATCATGATGTGTCAGTCACCTGTGTCCTCTGCAGACAAACGCTTCAGTCGAGACATGTTTGAAGTATTTCTCAGCATGCAGACTGATCATGACGACAGCAGAGAGTTTTACTGTGAGACACAAATATTCTACTTCATCAGGTCTCAGTTAAAACCTGCAACAAGACAAACAGCACAGACAAATCAATAACCTGAACTGTTCATCATAATTCCATTAGGTGCTATGATATCATGTAATATAGTATTAGATAGTAGATGCACCACGTTTTGTACTTCAGGGTTCAGAACAGAACAGTTAGGGCTCAGACTGAGGACTCAGAAACCAGATGAGACGTCTGAAGACGTCTCTCCTCCGTTTGGACACAAACAAACGTTCTGAAGAGACGAGAAATAATAATAATGATAATAATAATAATAATAATAATGATAATAATAATAATAATAATAATAATAATAATAATAATAATAATAATGATAATAATAATAATAATAATAATAATAATAATAATAATAATAATGATAATAATAATAATAATAATAATAATAATAATAAACAGACTCTGACACTGAGGAGAGAAGACAAAGCTTTAGGATGAAGGCAGAGTCTTAAGAGGTTTTAATACTGTGAGGAAGCTGCAGACGGACAGTCGACACTGAATATTCATCAGCCTCATTTTCATACAGACGCTCAGGGTGTGTGTGTGTGTGTGTGTGTGTGTGTGTGTGTGTGTGTGTGTGTGTGTGAGTGTGTGTGTGTGTGAGAAAAGTCTCTTCACTGTGTTTGTGTGTGTGCTCTTGTGAGTCGGTCTTCTGTTCTTGTGAGGACCGCTATACTTTTACTATTACTATACTACTATACTACTATACTACTATACTACAGCTGAAAAATACACTAACATGTTTATACTGAATACAAATGGCTGACAGTTTAGTTCAGCATGTGTGAACTTAAAAGTTAAGTACACAGAAGGTGGAGGTGGAGGTGTAAAGTGCGGTGTGCAGTGGCTCATAGTCTCTCACTCCAGTGGGGGGCTGCTGGGGGTGAAGAAGCTGTCCCTCAGTCTGTTGGTGGGGGTGCGGATGTTCCTGGATGGATGGATGGATGGGGTCCGTGGTCATGGATCTCATCCTCTTGTGCTTCACATCACCCTCAGGCTGCAGCAGCCCCCCCCACCTCCACAGACCGGTCTGAGGGTTTAGACTGCAGGCTCTCTGTCCGGTCTGCAGTGTGTCCACGTTAGAAAAGAGACAATAAAGTTCACTTCAAACTCACTGAGGCAAAATAACCGAAACTGATTCAGGAGCAGCTCATGAAACAACGAAACACGTCAGTCTGCCTCGTTATCAGCCGCTCGGTCACCTGTGAGCTCACCTGTCTGAAAGCTGCTGGAGCTGTGCAGCTCCAACATGCTGAACGTGTCCCCACTGGATGAGTATAGCTTCAGGTGGTCCTGCTCGGAGCTCCGTGTGCAGCCGGTCTGTTCTGTGGGTTTTCTGTCAGAGTTTCAGGTTGAAATCAGGTTTGACGGGGGGAGAATCAAGTCTGAACAGAAGTGTGCTGATGTTTCTGTGTACGACACCTGACAGCCAACCAGAGAGCAGCATTTAGTTTACAGGCTG
>NC_055665.1:325131-360131 GCF_017976325.1 Chelmon rostratus | reverse complement strand
GTCCTCCTGAAGGTGATGTCACCGCTGACCCCCCCGGTTCAGGCTGACTGTGGATCAGCGTCGACTCGCTCAGTTCAGAGTTTAAAGTGAGACCGGTTGTCAGGTTTGGACTGAGCGGCGGCTCCGGCGGCAGACTCGGTCCGTTCGTGGTCCAGTTCATTCACTGAGCCCCAGCAGTCAGGAGGACGGGGGGGTGAGACATGAAGAAGAACAGCCCTTCAGTTCTAAACCTGAGACGTGACATCGAGTCTGGAAAAGGAAGTCAGAAGTTTTTGGGTCGGTTATTTTGTTCTGAACCTAAAAATGAGGCGAGAACAGAAAAACCGTCTCGACGACAGGAAGTGGTTCTGAAGTGCAGCGAGGTCGAGCAGCTGCAGACTGAAGACGCTTTGCTCTGTTTGCTGATTGTGGTGTTTTGAGAGATCTGAGGGGGGGTCTGTTGTGTCTGGCTTCACACTTTTGTCATTATTGTTGTCATTCATGCCATAGAAGGTGGGTGGGGGGAGGTCTAGGGGAGGTTTTTGGGGTGTTCTCGGGGGGTCAAGGGTCCAGACGTCACGGTGAGCCCCGCTGCTGTCGTCGTCTCGTTCTCTCCTCCCACATTTGAAAGGCCAGCTGGGACCAGAACAAGATGGAGGACCGGGGGGTCGATGCCGGGCTGGGGGTTTCGGCAGTGACGTCGTCGTCTGAACGATGCGACGGGGGCGGAGGGGGCGACGGAGGGGAGCCTGGGAAAGTCACCTCGGCCAAGTTCAAGTTGAAAAGGGAGGAGGAGGAGGAGGAGGAAGATGAGGAGGGTGATGGAGACAGATGAGAGACGATGCGTTCACTGACCCCCCAGGTTTCTCACCACAGAAGCTGCTCTGTGTTCGGCAGGAACGTCTGTCAGGTCCCTGTCGGTCGAGCCGTGGGCTCACTTTGCCCTCAGTTTTCACTGCCAGTCAAACTTTTCTTGAGGAGGAGAAATGATGAAGGAGGATCATCAGAGTTTAGTAGATAACAACATCCAGACAGGTGCCTTTTATCTATTCTGTCCTAGAATATAATATGTTTGATCTAAATAGGATCATGATTATTGCACATGAGACAAACGACACGATGATCAGACCTTCAAACCTTTGAACGTCACAGTCGGACCTCCTGACAGGAAATTCTCCTTCATACCAAAGACGTGAAGGATGAGTCTGAATTTCCCTCAACAGGAATAAGTTTGGTTTCGTGATGAGCGCTGAGGTCAGAGGTCACCAGAACTCGACCCCCCCGTCTGTTTGCCGACTCATTCATGTAACAGAGCTGTCGATCAAACTGAAACAGAGTTCAAGTGCAGCTTCAGATTCAGATCATTTATCAGGTTAACTCGAGTAACAGCAACGATCATCCAGGTTTCATTCAAAACAACTGTCAATCAAACAGAGACATCAGATAAAATTTATACTCACATTATACTCTTTTGAAGAAGTACACGCTTTATGGTATTAATGTATAATTAGATGTACTCAAGTTATACTTGAAGAATAAATAGTCGCTAACTTCTTACAGACTTTAAGAGAACTGAAGTCGACCAGAGAAAATCAGGATTCGTTCTTTAAATTAACTCTCACCAGTTTGTGGCAAATACACTTTAATTAAGCTGCTAATATGTTTTATAAAGAACTTTAGAATAAGTTTACTTTTCACTTTATTACTATTAAAAGTATTTGTTTTAGGAGCCAATTAGGACACAATGTATAAAACACTTACAATAGAGTACACTTTTTTAAAGTACTTTGAAATACCACTTTAATTATTGCAGAGTTAATATAATTCATTATACAATATATTGAAGTAGAACTCTGTTTAGAAGAAACAGTTTGAAAGTAAAGTTAAAGTCTGGGAGAAACCCTCAGTACTTCCTGACCGCCGGCGTCCGCTCACTCCACATTTTCTCTGTTGATGTTTAGAAGCAACAGACAATTCATGGTGCTTTTTTTGTAATTGGCCATCAGCAGCTTCATCATCATCATCATCCTCATCTTCACCACCACATTCATCCTCATCCTCAGACTGTCAGTGAGTATTTCCTGTTTCAGCAGATCCTCGATCGGTCTGAATGAACTTTTTATAATTTTTATGATTTGTTAAAACAAAATATTTTCAACCAATAAAACCGAACTCTAAAAAGCTTCAGTCTGATTCTCCGTCGCCTCGTCTCGTCCTCTCAGGTGTGGTCAGAGCCTCAGAGCTGGCCTTTCTCAAAGAACCCAGTGATGTCATCGCGGTGAGGGACCGCCCGCTGATGCTGGACTGTCAGGTGGAGGGGGAGGGTCCGATCTCCGTCACCTGGAGACGGAACGGCGTTCCCGTGGTGACCGGCGTCAAGGCGACGGTGCTCAGTAACGGTACTCTGCTGATCAGAAACTTCTCCAAGAGACGAGAGAGTAACGAGACGGACGCGGGAGAATACGACTGCGCCGCCCAGAACCGCTACGGGATGCTGATCAGCCGCAAGGCCCGGGTCCTGCTCGCATGTGAGTCACACGACCACCACTGCAACATCCTACAAACCTACAGCACGGTGTACTTATCTGTCTCCCCCTCCTCCTCCAGCCCTCCCCAAGTTCCTGTCTCACCCAGAGTCCGTGGCAGTGGGTGAAGGGGGTGTGGCCAGACTCACCTGTCAGGTAAATGGAATCCCAGAAGCCACCATCACCTGGCAGAGAGATGGACGCTCACTGAGCACAGGGGACCCCAGGTAAGTTTCACTTCAGGCATAGTAGTAATTTATGAGGTACTTGTATTTGAGTATCCAATGTGTATCTATACATTCTCGGTTATTTTTCGTTTGTATTGTGCAGGTACACGCTGCTGCCTCACGGAGTGCTGCAGATCACCGGCGTTCAGCGAACAGACAGCGGTTTGTTTCGCTGTGTCGCCTCAAACATCGCTAACACTCGATACAGCCACGAGGCCCAGCTGTCTGTCACCGGTAAGACCACACTGAGGGCACAGAAACCCCTCGAACACCGGTCTCACCTGTCCAACGTTCAGGACGCCGCCCGTCTCTCTGTGCTGATCGTGTTTCTGGTTCCAGTTGCAGGGTCCAGGATCTACCGGGAACCCGTCATCCTGTCTGGTCCTCAGAACCTCACCATCAATGTCCACCAGACCGCCATTTTGGAGTGCATTGCCACAGGAAACCCCCGCCCTATCGTGTCCTGGAGTCGCCTCGGTAACCATACTAAAAAAAAAGATCAGTGATCTTCAGTTACTGATTGATTATTGATGAGAAAACCTCTCAGTGGTTCTGTGAGTCAGTACAGTAACCATGGTAACATGATGTCGTCTGCGTGTGTGTGTGTGTGTGTGTGTCAGACGGCCGGTCCATCGGCGTGGAGGGGATCCAGGTGTTGGGAACAGGTAACCTGATGATCTCTGACGCCACTCTGCAGCATACAGGAGTTTACGTGTGTTCAGCCAACAGACCAGGAAGCAGATCCAGAAGAACGGCGCTCGGACGACTCGTAGTACAAGGTACTCTCACACGCGTGTATTCTGCAGTACATGACGAGGAATATGAAGTATTCACAGTAGGCAGTTTTTCACGTGTAATTTAACATTTAGAACAAGCAGGAAAAGATACTTCAATCAAACTGAAGTGTCAAATGGAGTTTCACAGTTTTTGTTTTCTGGCTCAGGTTCAACTTCGTGTGTGTGTGAGTGTGTGTGTGTGTGTGTGTGTGTGTGTGTGTGAAGAAAACACTGAGACCAATGAAATGATCATGCTGCTCCTCCTGATAATAATATAATAGAGTTCAGATAATAATAATAATAATAATAATAATAATAATAATAATAATAATGCAGAGCTTGAGAGCGTCTGTGTGGAGCAGATGCATCTTTTAATGTGATTTCAGATGAGCGGTTCTCTGGACCATGAACCCAACATGAGAACCTTTAAAAACATGAATGACCTTTATGAACTTGTGGGAACTTTTAGGGACCTTTTGGAACATTTTGCAACATGTTTAAATGTTTTTTGGGACATTTCAGAAGATTTCTGACCTTTAGAAACAGATCAAACCTCTGGGTCGGCCTGATGTTTGCTGCAGACGGACCAGCAGCACTCTGTCTGACAGGAATAAAAACCAGAACAATCAGAGTCAGTGAAGCATCACCTCTGACCTCCGACCTCATCAGTGCAGCGGGGGGGTCAGGGTCACCCAGTTTCCCAGAGAGAGAGATTCATTAGAATAATGATTAGCATGTGAAGAGTCCCACTTCACAATGAGGACTTTATTCACACTGAAACTCCGTCTGTCACACAAGAATTACAAAGGTTTAGAAACCTCCAGAAACACGAACAGACCTTCAGAACCAGATACCAACAAAACAACGACACAACAAAACAAGATAAAACAACAAAACAACAACACAACAAAACAAAACAAGACAACAGAAAACAACAAAACAAAACAAGACAACAAAATACAACAAAACACAATAAAACAACAACAGTACGACACAAACAGATCTGGTCTGTCAGCAGCTTCTTCTTTATAGAAACAGGAATCAACATTTAATCAAAACACTGAAACGTGTGCAGAAATATGAGCATTAAAAAGTCCTGCTGCAAAGATGATCCTGAAGTTTGTTGCTGATCAGAAGCAGAAGGAGCGTCAGCTGCTGCTCAGCGCTTCCTGTCATGTTGGCTGATTATTAGTTCTTATATGTTGAACTTTGTCTGTTTGGGCTGAATGAAAGACTCTCTGGATGTTTCCTCGTCGGCTGTCGACTCCACAAACTAGTTTGGTTGTTTTCAGCCAATCAGGAGCCTTTGTTTGTGTGTGTGTGTGTGTGTGTGTGTGTTTTGCTCTTGAACTTGACGTAGAGTGTGTGAAAGGTCGTCGTCTCTCCTCGAATCAACTTTATTTCTCTGTTAATGAATCACACTCCCTCCCCCTCCTCTTCTATTGATATATAGCTCCTATTCACCCCCTGACCTCTGACCCCCGCCCCCCCCTCCTGAAGGGGCGGTCCTTCAGGGCATTATTTTAGGTGACAGACACACTTGTTTAAATGGTCTCAGTTACCAGGAGACGGTCCGGCCCGAGGCGAGACAGCACCTGCTCGTCTGCTTGGCGGGGTCAAAGGTCAAAGTGGTTTTCAAACACAAAGACAAGTTCAAGTACAAACATAGATAACAATAAATAACTTGTTCATTTTATTTAAAACTCTTTGTTTCAGGTGTCTCTGGTGACACCTGGGGTGACACCTGGGGGTGACACCTGGGGGTGACACCTGGGGGTGGAACCTGGGGGTGACACCTGGGGCTGACACCTGGGGGTGGAACCTGGGGAACCCACACAGGGTTTATGCTGCATTGTACTGCTTTATTCTGGATGTTATGTTGGATGCTGGAGGTGTTTCAGTCTTTAGTTGATGTGTGTTGGAGGTTGCAGCGCCCCCTGCTGGTGTTCTCATTGATCAGGTGGAAGAACGTTTACTTTTTACAGGAGTGAAACGTAGAAATAATAAAGAATAGAATAAAAGTTTGCTAACACTTAATGTTCACACATTCATTCATTAACTAGTTTCTTATTAGAGTATTGAGTGTTCATTTTTTTATTAGTAGTGCTTCTTATTAAATTCTTATTCTGCATGACCTTATTCTACAACTACGACGAGTTTTGCATCAATAACCTCCCAATCACTGCTTATTGATAGGAACAATAAAGTTTTTGTGCATGAATTATGATCTTAATAGTCTAAGCTTGATAATATAACCCAGAATAAGGCACTAATAGGTGCTTTATAATGACTATAGAATTCTCCACTAATACACATGCTAATATTTCATGGTGAATGTGTGAACCTTTTTAAATCCCTCAGACAGGAAGTGGTTGGTAAATAACAGCTGGAAGCAGTTATAAGACAGTTATACAGGTTAAGATAAGATAAGACTTTATGTGGTAACTGCACAGATTCAGATTTCATTTAACTAAAACTGAAATTATTTGCATTTACCTCCCCGAGATGCAACTATAAAATGTTGCTTATCAATAAATAATGATCAATTACTTTATAATATTATAAGAGTGAAAAGGGCCATGGTGCCACCATGAGTACTTTTACTGTTGATACTTCCAATAATACTTACATATTTTTTCTGAAGTTACACTTTGAATGCAGGACTTTGACATGTAGTGAAGTATTTTATGTTGTGATCTAAATACTTTTACTTAAGTAAAGGCATCTGAATACTTCTTCCACCAAGAACTGTAAACTGTATATAGTACTGCTATTACTATGATTACTACTTACAGGAGTACATCAGCAGCTTCTTGAAAACATGTTCACTGACAAACGGCTGAAAATCTATTTTCTGACATGTTTGTTTCCTTCAGGAGGAAGTGATGATGATGATGATGATGATGATGATGATGATGATGACACGTACAGTAGCTGTAATATATTGACCTCCTCCTCCTCTGTGTGTGTGTGTGTGTGTGTGTGTTCAGCTCCTCCAGAGTTTGTTCAGTGGCCACAGTCTGTCTCCAGACCAGCAGGGGGCAGCGCTGTCTTCAGCTGTACGGCGTCCGGCGTCCCTGAACCTCACCTCATCTGGCTGAAGAACGGCAAGCTGTTGACACCCAGCGGCAACGTCAAACTCACCAACGGAAACACGTAAGAACATCGACACACGAGGTTTGAGGGGGTCAGAAACAGACAGTGTTACGTGTTGGACGCCTTCTTCATCCTGACAGATTCAGGGCCTGTAGTCATGGAGACAGTGGTGACGTAAGAGGACGTGTATGTCACACCTGTACTGCAGGTGTCAGGTTGTCGAGGTTCAGGCTTAATTTCTTTTATTTAGATCTTTAAAAAGCAAACAGAGAGCTTCCACGCGTTCAACGAGTCCATCTTTGATCCTTCAACCACACCGTCAGACCTTTAGGTCCAGACCACTTTACTGTCATGTCCCAGGAGTCATTATTGTCCTACATTCAGACCAGGTTCAGATTTAAAGTCTGTGGAATCCGTCTCCGCCTGCAGGACTCTCGCCATCACCCGTATCACCCCAGAGGACGAGGCCATCTATCAGTGCATTGCAGAGAACAGCGCCGGCACCAACCAGGCCAGCGCCCGCCTCGCCATCAGCCAGGGGGCCGAGCTGCCCGAGGCCCCGTCCGGACTCCGGGCCACTGCCCTCGGCTCCGGCAGCCTTCGGCTGACCTGGGAACAGCCGACAGAGCACGTCACCCAGCAGATTATAGGATACGTGCTGCACATCCGACGGCTGGGGGGTAAGAGACGGACAGATTAGGCAGAAATATGATTAAATGACACAAAGCAGAGGCAAAGCGGCTGTCCAACCAGTCGCTCAGACCGCAGCGGTGCAGCAACAGTCCGTTCTGGATCGTTTATTCCAGCAGCTCTGACCAATGAGATACCAGCAACACTCTGACCTCTGACCTCTGACCTCCTCAGAACCGGACAGTGCAGAGCTGCAGGAAGCCGTCAGTAAGACGACCTTCACACATGAGTTCAACAACCTGGAAGCTGCCACCACCTACTCCATCTACCTGAAGGCTTATTCTGCTCTGGGAGGCAGCCAGCAGTCCAACACCATCACCGCCACAACGCAGGGGGGCGGTGAGTCCACCTTCAACGCCTTCATACCGTCCACACTGTCCACCTTAAACACCTTCACACTGTCCACACTATCCACCTTAAATGCCTTCATACTGTCCACACTGTTCACCCAGTCCACCTTAAACACCTTCACACTGTCCACCCAGTCCACCTTAAACACCTTCACACTGTCCACACTGTCAACCTTAAACACCTTCACACTGTCCACACTGTCCACCCAGTCCACCTTAAACACCTTCACACTGTCCACCTTAAACACCTTCACACTGTCCACCTTAATCGCCTTCACACTGTCCACACTGTCCACCCAGTCCACCTTAAACACCTTCACACTGTCCACCTTAAACACCTTCACACTGTCCACCTTAATCGCCTTCACACTGTCCACCCAGTCCACCTTAAACACCTTCACACTGTCCACCTTAATCGCCTTCACACTGTCCACCTTAAACACCTTCACACTGTCCACCTTAAACACCTTCACACTGTCCACACTGTCCACCTTAAATGCCTTCATACTGTTCACACTGTCCACACTGTCCACTAAACACCTTCACACTGTCCACCCAGTCCACCTTAAACACCTTCACACTGTCCACCTTCAACGCCTTCATACCGTCCACACTGTCCACCTTAAACACCTTCACACTGTCCACCTTAAACACCTTCACACTGTCCACACTGTCCACCTTAAACACCTTCACACTGTCCACCTTAAACACCTTCACACTGTCCACACTGTCCACCTTAAATGCCTTCATACTGTTCACACTGTCCACCTTAAACACCTTCACACTGTCCACCCAGTCCACCTTAAACACCTTCACACTGTCCACCTTAAACACCTTCACACTGTCCACACTGTCCACCTTAAACACCTTCACGCTGTCCATCTTAAACACCTTCACACTGTCCACCTTAAACACCTTCACACTGTCCACCTTAAACACCTTCACACTGTCCACCCAGTCCACCTTAAACACCTTCACACTGTCCACCTTCAACGCCTTCATACCGTCCACACTGTCCACCTTAAACACCTTCACACTGTCCACCTTAAACACCTTCACACTGTCCACACTGTCCACCTTAAACACCTTCACACTGTCCACCTTAAACACCTTCACACTGTCCACACTGTCCACCTTAAATGCCTTCATACTGTTCACACTGTCCACCTTAAACACCTTCACACTGTCCACCCAGTCCACCTTAAACACCTTCACACTGTCCACACTGTCCACCTTAAACACCTTCACGCTGTCCATCTTAAACACCTTCACACTGTCCACCTTAAACACCTTCACGCTGTCCATCTTAAACACCTTCACACTGTCCACCTTAAACACCTTCACACTGTCCACCTTAAACACCTTCACGCTGTCCACACTGTCCACCTTAAACACCTTCACACTGTCCACCTTAAACACCTTCACGCTGTCCACCTTAAGTAAAACAACATGGTGGTATGAGTGTAGAAACTCTGTTTGATTGTTTGTGATGTCTCTCAGATGTCCCCCATGTAACCACAGTCTCCATCTGTCCCTGTCTGTTCCACAGTTCCCAGTTCTCCCACTTTCTTCACTAAGGTCCTGAACCAGACAGCCATGCAGGTATACTGGGAGCTACCCAGTAAGCCTGGGAAGTTGGAGGGCTTCAGACTGGAGTACCGCGGGGTTTCCAACCCAGAAGTACAAGGGCAGGAGACTTTCCCAGGACAGATCAACACCCACACGATCTCTGACCTAGGTCAGTTCATCAGTATCAAAGACTGGCAGCACAGCAGAACAGTTAGCCTAGCTTAGCACAAAGACTGGCAGCACAGGAAAACAGTTAGCCTAGCTTAGCACAAAGACTGGCAGTACAGGAAAACAGTTAGCCTAGCTTAGCACAAAGACTGGCAGCACAGCAGAACAGTTAGCCTAGCTTAGCACAAAGACTGGCAGTACAGGAAAACAGTTAGCCTAGCTTAGCACAAAGACTGGCAGCACAGCAGAACAGTTAGCCTAGCTTAGCACAAAGACTGGCAGCACAGCAGAACAGTTAGCCTAGCTTAGCACAAAGACTGGCAGCACAGGAAAACAGTTAGCCTAGCTTAGCGCAAGGACTGGCAGTACAGGATAACAGTTAGCCTAGCTTTGGCAAACAAGAAAAAAAACACCCTCCAAGAACTGAAGGTCTAAAAGTGGTTCTAGCTAACAATACACATGTTAATGTGTTAGCTAACCAGCTAGCCAGCAGTCCGTCCTGCAGTCAGGTTATTCAGGATTGTGGTTTGCACTGTAATTACACAGATGTTACACATGTTGTGTCTGAAAGGCACCGCACCTTCAAAAACTGCTTTTCGTCAAAATGTAATAAAAATAAAATGAAGGAATTTGTGGCAGCGTGACTTTGAAACTTCACACTTCTCTATAAAAAACTCTAAAAAACAACGTACAACCTGTAAATCAGACACAGCTGTTAGGAGGAGGATTCTGCTCAAATTATGGCCATGTTCAATTTCACATTTCAAGCTAAGACTGATGAACACACAAGCTAATTTAGCTTGTAGCTGGCTAGCTCCCAAAGGTTATTTTTGCTCTACAAAAAGTTGCTAATGTTTAGTTAGCTTAGTAACAGTAACTGTGTGTCAGTAGCATCTTAATAAGCTCGTATTACAGTAAGCTAGTAGTGTTTGCTACAGAGCTTTGAAACTTTGCCTGAACACAGATGCTGTTAGAGATCATCGTTAGTTAAAATAAAATAAAACAGCTTGTTGGAAGGTATTTTTTCATCTTTTGTTGCTAATGATAGCATTTTTTTCCTTGTGACCACAAGTGTATTTGTTAAACACCACAACACAATACTACTACACATGTGGTCTTTTATTTTAGCTTGTAGCTAGCACAGAGGAGGCAGGTTGTTGTTACGGGTACAGCCTCATCTTAGCTGGTTAATGGTAACTGTGGGTCTAATTGCTACTCACTAAGATAACCGTCGTGTAGTAAATAGCAGTGGAGTCTCAGCTTACACCTGGACTGATCTGATGCCACAGAACACTGTGCTGCTCGTTAGATGATGCTGCTGATTGTCCCGATGGCCCATCATTCTGAAACCAACACTCCAAAAAATGACGGGCTGCTGTCTGTTGCCTGGTTGGAGTTAGGTGGTTGGTTAGATGGTTAGGATTCAGAAAAAAATCTGAGGGTCAGAGCCAATCAGAGGCCGAATAGAGGTGGGTCTTCGTGGAATACAGGAAGACGGGGAATCAGAGTAATGGGCCATCTGAACAATATGTGGCCCCCGTGGTGGGAGTTGGATTGTTTTCTCTGGTTTAGTGGAGCTAACAGTTCTTCTTCCTTCAGAGCCAGCAGCAGTTTATGAGATCCAGCTGGTGGCGTTTAATGGCAATGGAGATGGTCCATCCAGCCGCCGCCTGGTGTCTCTGGCAGAGGGAGGAAACACTGCAGAAGGTATAGGAGCCTCAACGTGACCTCTGACCTCTCTGACACACTAACTCGTCCACTGAAACCAGTGGAACCAGTTTGATATGATGTGTCTTTGTCTCCGTCAGCTGGTCCGAGCTGCAACTGTGATCAGTCTGATGGTTCGGTGTCGGCTCTGCTGGTTGGTGTTCACAGCGGCCTCGCCTGCATCCTGTGCTGCCTGCTCTTCGTCCTGCTGGGATACAGACGCAGGTGAGACCTCATCATCACTGTCACCGTCATCACCGTCACCGTCACCATCATCATCATCATCCTCACACCGTTCTGTGTTCAGTCTCTTCTGCAGGAAGGAAGCCAGCTGGGAGACTCCGCCCACCCTACATGGTGTCAGAGGTTCGAAAGGTCACACACCTGAGAGCATTGAGCTGAGCCAGGTAACACACACACACACACACACACACACACACACACACACTCAGTTGTTCTCAGTCAAAAAGACGTAACATAAAATTGATTGATTGATTGACGAAACTGATGCATCATAAAAGGAAAAATGTTCTTCCAGCGGCGCTCTTATTTTGGTAGTTTGCAGGGGACATTGTCACATCAGGGTTGTTTTATTTTCTAACGGTGTTCCTGTCTGCTCTCCGCCCACAGCGATGCAACTCTGCCCCTCCTCCAGTGATGGTCATGGTTGAACCGTCTCCACCCATCCAGCCCGGTACAGGCACAGGATAAAACACCACACATTCCTCCTCCTTACCTTCCTCCTCCTCCTCCTCCTCCTCCAGCCTGTGGTTGCCTCCTCTCCTCCTGACAGCCTTACAGCCACTTCAGCCTTTAAGAATGACTGAGATGAGAGTTTATCTTTGAGATTATTGAGATGAGAGATGACGAGTCTGTCTGAGGAACATCCAGAGAGCATCCGATACCACAAGGGAACGAAAAAAGCTTCACCAGACCACGATGAACTTCACAGATGTCCTCGAGCTTTCACTACAATTCATGATGATTTCATCTTCAGGCTGAAACCAAAGCTTTGATCTGATCTTTGAAATAAACATTTGTCAGGAATTAGAATCCGCTGATCACGTGACACCGCTGGTTCCCGTGTGGTATCGCATGCTGACCTCGCAGTGTCCTGGATGCTTCCTGTTGAAACCAAAACCTTTTTTCTTCAGTTTGGGGTCATTTTGAGTTTGTCACCGTTGGTGCCCAGTTTCGTGAGATGATGAGGCCTTCTACCGGTCTGAGCAGAGACCGGGTCCTCAGAGGATCCACTGCAGGTTAGCTTTAGTTGGTCCTCTGAGGCCCAGAACCAAAGGGATTTATTATTTCTCTGGTCAGCAGGTGACTGTAGAGGATGCTAGCTCTCCTCCGCGAGGCTTTAGCCTTCTTAGTGTTTGTTTGTCTGACCGAGTTTGCCTCAAGTCAGGATGTAGAGGAAGCCGACAGCTGGTTGTTCTCCTCCCTCGCTCCCTCCCTCCCTCCTCCACCAAACTCTTCAACTCCAAAGAGAGCTACCTCGGGCTAAACGCCAAATGCCTGAGCTACAGGCGACTGTTAGCCTCCTGCTGCTGGTCAAGCTAACCTACCTCAAAACCAAAAGGCTCCTCCAGGGCCACTTTGCCATTTTCTACCCTTTTGTACCAATGCTGATGTCCTGTGCCCGACTGTCTACCAGAAACCCTTTGAACTCTGAATGCTGGTTGTCCAAACCCCCCTCCAACAATGGATCCGTCCATCATAGTCCTCTCAAAGAAAAGCTGATGAAAGGAAACCACAGAAAGTCTCAGCGACCTTTGAGTTTGCATTCTTGTTTCACTCTGACTGACACTTCTCCAGTGCTGCTTTCAGGGCCCAAAAACTTGTTTAAGATCTCAGGAAAACCCTTTAAAAGAATCTTTTCTTCTGAGCTCAGTGAACCAGTTTTAGAGGTTCATACCTGCGGAGGTGCAAAACCCCGCTCCAGATCTTCAGGGTCTAAAATCTTCTGGAGGTGGAGTTCAAAAACCATCAGATCTTACCCTCTGAAGCAGAATATACATGCATCAGTCATGTCTTACAATTAAGGTCAACACCTCTGTTCTAGATCCGACCCTTAAAGGTTGTTGTTTCGAGAATCCAAAAACTGACCGTAGTCCTGAGCTTTAACAGACCTCGTCCTCTAGAGGAGGATCAAGAACTCATATTTAGAGGTCTAAAAACCATCTGGAGGTTACAGTTTTCTAGAATCTGACCTTCGACAGTCAAGAAACACGATCCAGATCTTAGCTTAGCCCAAATGTTAGAGGGCGGATATTTTAGAGCAGATTTGCTTCCAGATCTCAATAACTGACCAAGCTCCTGACTTTTAACAGTCCAAAATCCTGCTCCAGATCCTGCACCAGAAGTCTTTGTCTCCACAGTCATGATCTGTTGAACAGTTTGGGTCCTGAATTCACTGGAGATGTTGGAAATGAACCTTTGACCGAGCTGCAGAGGAGACTCGTTTGATAAACAAAAAAAACCTCCGTTGTGGTCGTCATGGCGCCTCCTCTGCAGACGTCTCACCTCCACCTGAGAAGAAACATGGATGAGTTCAGTGTCAGATGACAAACAGGTGAAGCAGGAAGGTTTCAATGTCTTATCGTGAGACATCTCTAAGTTTGAATGAAAGTTTTGATGTTTTTATTTTGGCGGCGGCGGCGGCAGCTTCCCTCACCTCCCTGCAGGTCAGAGCCGCCTCGTCAGCCATGTCTAAATTTACCTCTAATGTCTTTTAATGTAAGAAAGTAATTTGTGAACTCTCCTGTAGACGAACAGCAGCTTTCTGTAGAGTTTCAGCCAAACCTCCAAATATTCTTAAAGCTGAACGACGTCCAAAGATAAAAATACTTTTTCACCATTTTCTGTTCAAACTGTTTGTTTTCACTTCGAAGAACAAACAAAACCAAAAGAAAGACTCACGTTCACGTTTAATGTCTCAGATGAACACTGAGTGTATATTTTCATATATTTGAACATGAAGAGCTCCGCGTGTCAGGACGAGTTTAAAGAGCCAAATAACGGCATGACAGAAACACGTTGACCAAAAACTCAATAATATGAGCTCGGTTTGTGGTTGAATGTCTTTACAGCTTCTGTCTCTGCTGCTGATAGTGATCCTGAGACCCGCAGACCCTGAGGACCCTCACAGTACTTTTAAAGATACTACACAAACTGTCTCTGAAACTTCGTTTGGTCTGGTTGTCCCTCAGACCTGGATGTCCTCAGTCTGGACTGGGACCAGATTCTGTTGTTGCGTTTGTTTCGGTTTGTCTCGTCGAGTGGGCCCCCCGAGTCACAGTGACGAGACACGTCGGACCGAGTCGCTCCGTCAGATTAGTGTCATCGCGTTAAGTCGAGTCTCGAGTCGGGACGAGTCACACCGATGACACGCGCGCGTCACGAGTCTCATTTGATGCCCTCGCCCCCCAACCTACCTGCTGTCCTCGGGGTCAAAGGTCGCAGGTCGCCGTCGGGTCGGAGCTCTTTGTGCTCTGAAATGAGTCGAGTGTTTCTAAAAATAGAAAACTAGATCAAACTAAATGTTTATTCTGGGATGTCGGCTGTTCTTTTTCTAGAACTTTCTTCTTTCGGTTCATTCTTATTGTTCCATCGCTGCCGTTCGGTGGTGGAGAGGAAACTCTGCCAAAATGAAAACCTGTAAAGAAGACCATTCCAACTTTTATTATTATTGCTCATAATGTTATGATTATTACCATTTTACCTTTCTGTTTTTATATTGTTTGACTTTTTCTCTTGATTTTTGTTGGTAGTCGAATGATTGAAAATGTTTCTAGAGTTTGAGAAATGTCGTGTTTTCAGCTGAAGGTCGAGATGATTGAACTCCACTGGATATTAGCCATATTTAATAATAAGCCATACATGTCATTTTAAGCCATCTACACAGATGTTTTATATGAAAACCTGATTATTTGAGCTTGTCGTTAGTTTAACTTCAGACCGTCTCCGCATGTCAACACGCTGTAGAAACTAAGACGTAGAGATCGTAGCGACCGAAGGCTAGAACCAATGAGAAAAGTGATGCTTTAATGTTTCGAATTTCTTTTCTCTCAAAACATCTTATTTACATCGATGTGTCATAAAAAAGAAAAGCATCTCAAAGCTTTAAACGGAACAGACGGAGGACGACACGGAAACATGAAGAGTTTCATCCAAAACTAGAAACTCTGAAAACCATCAAACAACAGCGGGAAACTTTTTCTCCTCTTTAACCACGAGAACACCAAATCTGTGTTAGTTCCAACGTGTTTCTGTGGATTTCTCTGTCTGTTCTTCTTCTCATGTTTTGACACATGAAAACCAAATAAAACTGAACTGAAGTAGAAAACTGTCGTCCTGTTTTTTATTGGACTGAAACTGATGATGGACTCAAGATTTTCTCTTTGTCTTCAAGTCTGTCCAGATTCCAGATTTCTCTCCACTCTTCTGTCACCAGTGCTGGGAGGATCAGTACTCCACTACTTCTGGTAGTAACTGGAAATGTAACTAGTTACTTGTTACTTTTGTCTAATGTGAAAACAGCTGCTGACAAACGCAGTCTGTTCCCTGATTTTCCAGTTTGTGATGTGACGTCATGATGAAGGCTCTTCATCACTGACTGTTTCTAATATAAACTGAAGAGTCTTCATCAGATATAATTAGTTATTAACTGCCTGTTCTACCAAAGCCTGCTCTCCAACCAGACAGGACAAGATAGCTTTCAGGTGGGAACGCTAGTCATTGCTGCCCTCTGGTGGTCAGGAGTGTTAATAACAGTCCCACACTGAAATAATAAAACCTGTTTATTAGTAGGAGAAATGATGCAGACATTTAAAAGTAAGACAAAAGCTACTTTCCCCAGTAACTAATTGCTTCTGTATGTAGTAATTGGTGAAGTAATTCAGTTACCTTTGAGAGAAGTAACTAGTAACTGTAACTAATGACTATTTTTCAGTAATTTGCTCTCGTTCTTCGAGAACGTGATGTCACTTTTATTCTTTAATTCTAACGAAACGTTCATCTTTCAGTAAACTGCTGCAGAATCTGTTTTCAACCTTCTGACTTTCTCCACACTGACTGTGCAGTTACCAACACGTGACCATTAAAAGATGAGAGGATGCCTCCTTAGCTAGCCCCCACAGCGCCACCTACAGGACAAACATGGAATCAGCTCTAGTGAGAACAAAGAAATCACCGAGATGCTCGTTGTTGATTGTTGATTGTGGCTGCAATGGAGTCCGGAGCCTGTAGGTGGCGCTGGCAGGTTAAAACACACCTGAATCTCTGCAGCTCTGTGAATATCGTGTGATCTCTGACATGTTGTTCATGTTCTGCTGCTGTTCTGACTGTTACAGCTTTTTATTTCAGTTCATTGATTTGAATGATTAACAGATTCAATCAGAATGATTCAAAGTATTGAAAGAGTAAAAGAGGCTGCACATGTTTCAGAGTTCACCTTTAATTCATCTTTACAGGGTCAGTTTGTTTTCAGATGAAGAACCGGTGCGGGACACCAACACGGCTGCTGATTGGTCGTCAGCTCTGATGTCATTCATTTCTATGATGAAGTGTGGCATCAAAACATCAGTGACATCATCTTCTGACAGCCTCTCTTCTTCAACCTGACATCAGAGAGGAAAACGATTTGTGCAACAGTCAGCTGACTGGTGTGAGCGGCTGCTGATTGGTTGTCAGCTGACTGGTGTGAGCGGCTGCTGATTGGTTGTCAGCTGACTGGTGTGAAGGCTGCTGATTGGTTGTCAGCTGACTGGTGTGAAGGCTGCTGATTGGTTGTCAGCTGACTGGTGTGAGCGGCTGTGCCTGCGATGGCCGTCAGGTTCAGTATAAACGTGCTGACATGTGATCTTCAATCCTTTTGTTTTACTACCACTACTGTAATAATGATAATAATAATGATAAAGGTGATAATAATAAGAAGAGCAGGGTTAGCTGTATACATTTAACGTTGCTGTCTGAGATATTTCAGGTCGCTGTGAACACACGCCATCGCTGGCTGAAGCCGAGGTGTTGTGTTTCTGTGTTTTCTTCACGGTGCAGATTTTTAATCACTAATCTCAGTTTATTTGTTTGATCTCTTAGCAGATTTTACCTCCTTCATTTGTTTAGTCACAGCCTATTTCATTTCATTCCTGCTTGGTAAGTAAGTATTCTATTCTGGAGTAACTTTTAAACTGTTTTTTTTGGGGGGGGATTTAACTTGCTGCTGCTCAGGCTTGATTACAAACTCCAGTGCCAAAGACTTTCTGATAAGATTTAATAATCACATTTCATCTGTCGTAATTAACGATTATAGAAATATATTTATACTCAAGAAACATCTGGATAAAACGCACGTCAACAATGCTGCTTTCTGCTGGGAGGGCCATATTTCTGGAAGGGCTGGCCTTGCCCCCCAGGGCCCGTCTGTACTGCTGGGTCTGGCCCTGATCCGTCGTCAGCAGATCCAGATCAGGTTTTCACGCTCGGACAGCGTTCAGGCACAGAATGTGACATCATCTAACTCCTGCCCTCTGACTGGTCGGTGTGAGTCTGCTGCCTGCTTGTTGGTGGTGGGGTCCAACTCGTGCTCCCCACTACGAGGACCCCGCCTGGCGGACAGTTGGTCTGGGGATCGCAGCGGAGCGTTGGTCCTGGTCCCGCGGCAGCAGGCGGCGAGGTCGGCCCTGAAGGATGGCGTGTAGTAGCTGTAGATGACGGGATCGCAGCAGGTGTTCAAGTTCCCAAAAACAAAGAGAGCATGGTGGACGTAGTCGGGTGTGAAGCTTAGCATGTCAGGCTGGAACCAGTACCAGATACCCAACAGGTAATACGGAGTCCAGCACACCACGAAGGACAGCACGATGACCACCGTCATCTTCAGGGTCTTCATCCGGGCCTTCGGGATGATGTCAGTGCCGCTGCGTCGCAGGTACGACTCCCCGGCTGAGAGACAGAGGGACTCCGTGAGTGATGTCACACAGCCGTATGTCACCTTCAGCAGGACGTACAGGTGTAAACAGATGTGTCTTACCTTTGTCCCTCAGGTGCTGCAGGTGGATGTGCAACAGGATGCGGCTGTAGCAGCAGCTCATCACCAGCAGGGGGACGACGTACAGCGTCGTGAAGTGGAACATGTTGTACGCGGTTTCCTGCCAGCGGTGGCTGAAGCTGCCGTGAGTGGCGCACTGGGTGAAGTCCACGGCCTCCACCCTGATCGTCCGGAAGATAAACAGCTGGAGGGAGACAGACAGAACATTCTCACTCCTACCTGAGGGAAAATATAATGTTGGTAAAGTTTTATTGTTAATGTGTTGAAATCACACCAGTTTTAGTCCCGTCTTAACTTTGATAAACTGTTTCTGCTGCTCAGCTCTCTTCTTTAACTGGTGGCCTCTTAACATTGTTAGCATTCCTCATAGAAACCAAGGGAGCCGTTAGCCCGAGCTAACAGCAGGAGGGCTCGCACATTTAATCTCTCCATCTGAAACCAGAACATTCCTGCAGGGATTTCATGTTCAGGACCTTTGACTGCAGGTTCAGTGTGAACATGAGAGGATTTTATGACTGTACAGTAATGAAGAGAATACGATGATCACGATGGTGGTGAAACAATCTGCATCTGAAAACAGATCTCCTCAGTCTGACCTTCAGTCTGCATCATGAGAATTATTAAAACATCGAAGCCGGTGTAATGGAAAGCTGTCTGAGCCGAGAAACCAGACCAGTTTCTGAGTCCAGATGAGACAGAAACACTTCAGACAGCAGTTTCTAACCCTTCAATATAACAATCACGAGTGTCAGTGAGTCTCAGAGTCTCCTGCAGTGGTCGGCTGCCCCCCCCGAACTAAAGAGCTCCACTAATGTCAGAAGAAAAATCAGATGGATCAGAATCAGAATCGGCTTTATTGGCTGTGCAGGTTTTCTGCTGACGGGGACAGTGATGATGAACGTCCAATCAGTGGATTGGTTGTCCCAAGCCTCACCTGCTGCTTCCTGTTGGTCAATGTGTTGTCCACTGACAGGTGGGGGCTGGCACAGTCAGCTGGGTGAGTGTTGAGTGGAGGATTGAACGCCAAGCTGAAGTCCACAGTCCATCTGTCCCCGGGCGTCAAGGTGTTGAAGGATGTAGTTCAGTCCCATGTTGACTGTCCCCCCAGGTGTTCCCTGAACGCTCCATTGCACAGTGGTTGGAAAAGGTGAAAGCTGAGCAGGTGTAACGCAGCGTCCGGTGGTGGTTTCACTGAAGGTCCGTGTTCGTTCTGTTCAGGAGCGGCAGTTCGTCCTCTTCGTCCGTCTGATTTGTCCGAGACGGACGTTGGCTGGACTCAAATTCATTGACTCACAGGTGTGACTCATGATGTCACCTGTTGTCAGGGTAACCTGAGCTCCTGTCTGAGTTCACCTGCAGTGAGACCAAAATCCACCAGGTGAAATCTGCCTCCGTCACCTCATGGTGCTGCAGGCCCTGCAGGAGCGGGAAACATCCCAGCTCCTGCAGGGCCTGCACACCTCCCACACGTCACATGTTCAGGATGATCTGCATCAATACGATCGATTCCTGCTGACAACTTCACACCTCCACTGAAGAGGAGTGGGCCGACCTTCAACAGGCCACAATCACCAACACGATCAATTAAGTTTCAGCTTCTTCACAAAACAGTTCAAATACAAGTCCAGTCCGATAAGATACTCTGAAGTCATCTGAAGCTCGAGTACAGCCGAAGACAAACCAAAGAACCTGAACTAAAACTGCCCCAAACCAAACCTCAAGCCTAACCTGACTTAAACCGGACCTGCTGGACACTTATTCCATCAGTGCAAACATTGGTTAAAGAGCTAAAACTGAATGAACACAGCCGTGGTCGGTAGAAATAACTCTACGGTGTAAAAGGATTTTTACAAGTTCCTATGTGTGTCACCTGTGGCGACGTGTCACCTGTGGCGACGTGTCACCTGAGGCGACGTGTCACCTGTGGCGACGTGTCACCTGTGGCGACGTGTCACCTGAAGTGACGTGCTATCTGTGATATGTCACCTGTGGCGATGCAAGCAGCAGGCTGAGGCTCCAGGCCAGCAGCAGCATGCGACGGTTCCTGCAGTGCGCGCTCAGAGCGTCCAGCGGGTGCAGGATGGCGTGCTGGCGGTCCAGGCTGATGACGACCAGTATGAAGGCGGAGGCGTGCATGGCGAACAGCTTCAGGAAGCAGAGCAGCTTACAGAGAGCATCTCCTCCGTACCACTGCACCGTCACGTTCCACACCGCATCCAGAGGCATCACCACAAACGTCATCATCAGGTCGGCCGACGCCAGGCTCAGCATCAGCGGCCGCAGGTGAGATGCCAGCCGCTGGCCACGCCCACACCACACGCTGACCAATAGGGCGAGGTTGCTGCAGGCGGCGAACGCAAAGAGGAAGACGGTGGCTCCAACACGGAACTTAGCAGCCCAGGTGAAGCTCGGAGCCTCCCAGTCTGCAAGAGGGGGGAACTGGGAGGTGTTGTGAGAGGGTGGGGCTACAGAATGGATGGGTGGAGCCAGCGATGAAAGCCTCACGGTCGACCAGTTACCTGACATCCTGCTGAGAAAAAGAAAAAGGCCATGAGTGATGTCACATTTGATGTTTGGGCGCTTTAATGAAACTGAGGAAAAGTCCAAGTGTGACGAAAAGTCACGTCTCAGGTGTAAAGTCCTGATTGGACCGCAGAGTAGTGACAATATGAAACGCACTAAACATGAAGTCACATTTAATTTACTATTTAAAGGACAAGCTGTCTTGGAACCGCTAAGCTTCAGACAGGCACAGTGCTCCTCTCTATCACAGAAACATCTGATTTTTTATTTGGGGGTTCACATGAGTTTTTAAATATGGCGGCTCTCAGATTCCAGTGTCTCAGTCCTGAAGTGACCACAGGTCATGTGACATCACACGCAGCACGGTGAAGCCAGCATTTATAGTTTCATATGTTGGTGTGGAAGCCACTGAACTGGTGAGAAGATGATAATGAGGATGAGGAGACAGAGAGCCAAATGATTAATTATGGCTATTTGTCAAGCAATAACTTCTCCTTATGTGCGGAGGTGCGGGTGCAGAGTCGGAGCAGCGGCGGTGGGATTGTGACGTGAACGGCTTTGCAGAAACAGATTTCATCCGAACTCCAGGATGTCAAAGGTTAGTTTAACAAGTCTGCCGCCAAGACGCTCCCTTCATCCGAGTGACGTGAACGCTACAAATCAGGTTCCATGTGATTTGTGCTGTTCCATCAATCTCATTTTCCTGATGTGAATCTGTTACCATGGTAACCCCTCAGGTTCCCTACAGAGTGGCTGTGCTTTAATGAGACTCTTATCTCTGAGCTTTAATCAGCTCAGACAGACAGGAAGTCTCTGTCACAATAAAAAAAATCCTTTCCTCTTCAGCCTGTGACACACACACACACACACACACACACACACACACACACACACACATACATATTTATCTGCAACAGAGCAAATACTGAACATTCATCCAAAACCAGCAGGTCCATGATGAAAGGTCACAAAAAAAGAAAAGACAACAAAAAGACCAGAAAGTCTCACTTCAACCGGTCTGAACAACACAACAACTGAAGAACACAACAACAACAACACACACACACACACACACACACAGAGCAGGTTTCTGATTGGACGCAGCTGGTAAACCAACATGAACTGACGACTCTACACGATTCAGTCAGATTCAAACAGTTTAGTTCTGTTCTTCGAGTTCTTCTTCATCAAGTCAATCAGACCTGAGTCACAGGAAGTCCAGGTGGGGTACAGTCAGAACTGATCCTCAACAGACCAGGTCCTCCACATACATCAAAACCTGAGGAGTCAACATCGACAGCTGAAAACCTGATCACACTCTGTAAATCAGTGGAACACTCAGGACATTGGAAACATGCTGATCAGGTAATTGAACAGATTTTGAGGTGAGTCTCATGCAGGACTCTGTAGAGTTTTAGAGTTCCTTCGTCTCACTGACTGAAACACTTTTCAAATTAAACTCCTGATGAGCTCGTGTTCTGTGTTACTGACGGTCTCTCAGTCAGGCTCTTATTGTGAAAGAGTCGATGTTTTTACCTGATCGGCAGCTCTGGATGTTTCTCCTTGTCACATCAGACTTTCTGTTCCCCTCCTCATGTTCTCTGCTCAGGAACCCACAGTGAAGAACCCATACTGGTGAACAGACGCCATCTGATCCAGATCAGTTCAGGTTCCTGTCCCCTTCAGCAGCTTCTGGAACACTGAAGAGAAACCTGCAGGCTGCAACGCAGGGAGGGGGGGCTCCATGTGACTGTCAGTGAGTGTGTGTGTGTGTGTGTGTGTGCTGCTGATCCAGGGTCAGTTCTGCTGTTTCTTGAGTTAAAATCAGATTCTCAGTTAATCAGTCCTGTTGCATCACAGCTGTTCGGTTCAGCTCTTCATGATCACGTTAACAGCGACACATTAACACCTGGATTCAGACTCATTAAAGTCAGAAACAAACAAAATGAAGCAGGAAAGTGAACGTTAGCGTGATAACACCGCTCTGATATTAGAAATGTTTGTTTCTGTCACCTTCAAACTGCTCTGAAAGACTCAAAAGAAACAAATAAGAAGTGAAATCAGGTTTAAAGCTGGGATACAATCTTATTTCTGTTTATTTCTGTTTCTTTGTGTCCTCACACACACCACACAAACACACACAGATGTGGACACTCGCAGCCTCACCAGTTTTCACCTTCAGTAAAATCTTCACATTGTTAATAATGTGGATTTGTCTCTGATATTTATCTGGAGGTTTGTCTAAACATCAAGGTTCATTTGTTTTGTCGTTCTATAACACAGGGTCGCACAATGAACCAAATGTTATGGTCCCATAGTCTGCTGGTCCAGCAGCTCTGTGGTCTGGTGGTCTGGTGGTTCAGCAGCTCTGTGGTCTGGTGGTCTGGTGGTTCAGCAGCTCTGTGGTCTGGTGGTCCTGTAGATCTGTCCTCTGGTGGTTCAGCAGCTCTGTGGACTGGTGGTCCAGCAGCTCTGTGGTCTGGTGGTCTGGTGGTCCAGCAGCTCTGTGGTCTGGTGGTCCAGCAGCTCTGTCCTCTGGTGGTCCAGCAGCTCTGTGGTCTGGTGGTCCAGCAGCTCTGTGGTTTGGTGGTCCTGTAGATCTGTCCTCTGGTGGTTCCGCAGCTCTGTGGTCTGGTGGTCCAGCAGCTCTGTGGTCTGGTGGTCCTGTAGATCTGTCCTCTGGTGGTCCAGCAGCTCTGTCCTCTGGTGGTCCAGCAGCTCTGTGGTCTGGTGGTCTGGTGGTTCAGCAGCTCTGTGGTCTGGTGGTCCTGTAGATCTGTCCTCTGGTGGTTCAGCAGCTCTGTGGACTGGTGGTCCAGCAGCTCTGTGGTCTGGTGGTCTGGTGGTCCAGCAGCTCTGTGGTCTGGTGGTCCAGCAGCTCTGTGGTCTGGTGGTCCAGCAGCTCTGTCCTCTGGTGGTCCAGCAGCAGATTCTTCTGTATCTCTGTCAGGCAGCAGGTGAACAGACTGTGGCTGGTTTGTCTTTTAGTGTCCTCTGGACTCTGTGCAGACCCCTCACCTCACTGATGATCAGTAGATGGTAGCAGTGATGTTCTGGCTGGTTTTAATCACCTGCTGCAGAGTCCTCCTGTCCTTGGCCGTCCACAAACCATCCCATGTCTCTGAGCTTCAGTTCCAGGGTGGAGATGTGAGATGACCATGGATGTTGATGGTGGTCGGTCCTCTGGAGGTGGAGTGGACAGCTGACTCTTTGTTGAGGTGATCAAAGCAAGTATAAAAGGTGTGAAGCTCAATGTGGCCTCGCTTCAGTCACCTGTGAAGGTCTGGATCACTTGCCACGTGTCTTTGGTGTCTTCTTGGTCTCTCTTCGGTCTCTGTTGGTGTCTCTGCTCTGCCTCCTTGGTGTCAGCTTTCAGGGCTTTGTAGCTGCCAGGAATATTCTGTAAACATGGTCCAGGGTGTGGTTTCCCCTGCTGGGGGTGTGGACATACTGGTGGTTTAAACAGGTCTGCAGTCAGCAGATACTGCAACTAAATGGTTGCCCCAGTGGTGGCGAGTGATTGGCGGGGGCTATCCACCACTGTGTGCTGATTACGATTGGATGTCAGAGACTGACTGTGGTTCAGCTGTTCCAGGAGACTTCATCCTTTCAGTGACAGAGACCCCTCATCCAGAGGTACCCGAGTCTTTTTCATTTTTCTGATCTTATGAACTGCACGCTGACATCATGTCATGTACGTAAGGTAGGAGCTGTCAAATATGGGGGTACAGGTGTTCTGACGTCACTCCTCTGTCAGGGTTCACACCAGAGTCAAACCCTGTCAGGATCGCGTGGGGCTCAGTGATGATGTCACTCCAGGACGCCGTAGTACGAAAAAACAAAAGCGAACATAAGAATATTCACAATTCATTTATTCTTATTACTTATTTGGGGCATTTCTTCTTTTCTTGGATCGGTGATGGTTTATATTGACAGGAGACGTGTGTGTGGATGTGAGGGGGGGGCACAGGTTACACTTTCCTTTCACATTTAATGCATATATATACTTGATTAGGTCTAAACACACTTGTATTAATACTTCATGTCGACAGAATGAACAAAGGGAAACAGCTGAATGAATTCCATGTCGAGGTTTTATCTTCACTCTGTGATGCAGATCAGACTCTGACGTCTGTTTGGTCACTCAGCGGTCGCTCAGAGACTGATGATCGGTCCATAATCAATGCACGATCAATAACTCCATCACGCAGGGGAGTCTACATCAGTGAACAGAATCGAGACCTCCACCTGGCTACAGGGGGCGTGGCCTCTCTGATGTCATCTGGTCTGGTTGGTGGAGTCTCTGCATTCTGGACCAACGAGGTTTCACTGAAAGAAAACCAGGATTCAACTCACAGCCGTCAGTCGAGTCTTTCCTTTTTATAATCTTTATAGACACAAGTTCTGTAAATAAACCTTACTGTGATTTGATTGACAGGTGTCAGTTACCTGTCAGTGTGAAGATTCTCTCCGTCCGAACACAGCTCACCTGAAAACACACACAGGTACGTCATCACCTCCACCTGCCGTCTGTTTATTAGAGCAGTCCTCGATAGAACACGACGAAGCAGGAGAATCAGGATCAATGAATCAGGTGTGAATCAGCTGACTCACCGTGCTGCAGCTGCTCGGACAGGTGTGAACTGGAAACAGACGAATAAATGTTAACAGCTGTCTGAAACTGGAGGAACCGGCTCTGCAGGTCGGGTCGTACAGTATTAGTATGTGTTACCTGTGCGATCCAGGTACAACGTTCATGAATTCCTGTCTCTCAGTGGCTCCGCCCCCTGCTGGCCCACAATTCTCTGCTGCTTCCCGTCTACCCGTGGCCTGCTGCTCCGTTCCTGTTCACACACATCGGCTGTGTCACGCTATCTGTGTCTCCATTCAGGGATGAAGATCCTGATCCTTCAAAGGCTGCATCTGAAGACCTGCTGTGTCGCAGGATCCAGTGGGCAGATCCTTCGCAGCCCGACCTGTCCAGTGCGCCCCAGTGACAACATGGCGGACTCCCCAAACGTAACAGTGGCAGAGGTCAGGTTTACACTTTTACATGAAAGCACTGGGCTTCATTTCATTTGAACAGCTAACGATAGAAATGAGGCAGCAGCTCGACTGCCTGCGTCCCAAATATATTACAGCCTTTGAAAGTGAAGCCTTTAAAGACTTCAAATGAATCTCGAGGTTCAGAGGTCGACTTCTTTACTACTGAGATTGTGGCGAATATTTCGTACATAAATGGACCAAAGTGGACAATTTTCAACAGGCAGTGAACCCTGCTGGGCTTTAACACGGCTGAATATCACGGTCACCAATGATGGGATTGATAACATGGCAAACCTGAACTTGGTTATTTTGTTTGGGGGTGTATAAATATATGTAGCTTACAGCTTGTCAGCTGCAGCTGGTTGCTAGGTGACAGGAGCAGCGCTTTGGGTCACAAGAGTAAGGACAGACTGTCCCGTTTGACAACGCTCGGTTCGGCCTTCTTTGAAGGATGTGGGTCCTGAACTGACACGTTGTCATGTTGAATATGACAACAGTTGACATCAACAGTGGGACAGTGGCAGTGGTGGGTCACCTTGACTCACCTTGCCCCTCCCCCCTCTCATCATCTGGATGCTGTTTTGATGCTCTGCCTGGACTCTGTGTGATGTCACTCTTCCTGTGAGGAGGGAATAAATGTCAGTATTGATAAATGGGTATAATGACCTGACAGGTGTGTCACAGAACCATTGAGAGCTAACTGGCTCTTACCTGACCCTCTGTCTGACAGGTGGACTGTGTGGGTGTAGTCCAGGTGGGATTGGCCTCTGAATGAGAAGAAAGGAGCGCTGATTAATGAAGATGACATCAAATGTAAGACTTGCTCCAGTCAGACTGGTAATAATAACATCGGTTTAGGAGGAGGAACAGTCAAAGATGTGTGGTGTTCAGTCTGCATGATGTGTTTTGGGTGGTTGGAGGTGTGATGTGGTGTTTTGGGTGGTTGGAGTTGTGATGTGGTGTTTTGATGGTTGGAGGTGTGATGTGGTGTTTTGGGTGGTTGGAGTTGTGATGTGGTGTTTTGATGGTTGGAGGTGTGATGTGGTGTTTTGATGGTTGGAGGTGTGATGTGGTGTTTTGATGGTTGGTGGTGTGATGTGGTGTTTTGATGGTTGGAGGTGTGATGTGGTTTTTTGATGGTTGGTGGTGTGATGTGGTGTTTTGGGTGGTTGGAGTTGTGATGTGGTGTTTTGATGGTTGGAGGTGTGATGTGGTGTTTTGGGTGGTTGGAGGTGTGATGTGGTGTTTTGATGGTTGGAGGTGTGATGTGGTGTTTTGGGTGGTTGGAGGTGTGATGTGGTGTTTTGATGGTTGGAGGTGTGATGTGGTGTTTTGATGGTTGGAGGTGTGATGTGGTGTTTTAAGTGGCGTGATCACACCTGCAGACTGACAGTCAGACTCTGCTGTAGAACTGCAGTCAAACGCTCCACGAGACGATCTCGAACACAACCAGAACTGTCCTGAAGGGAATGAGGACAATCAGCTGTTTGATGTAGATGTTCTCAGTCTAAAAACCCCAAACAGTCCTACAGGTGACAGGTGATGACGATGATGACTGTATTAATCTAATTTTCACAGGTGAACTCTGACCTTTGACCCTCTTCACATAATAATTAAAATAAATAAGTAATGATAATAGACAGTCACGTTGTTGTTACCTGGCAATGAGACAGAGCAGTCAGAGCCTGTTTGTAGAGCTGAACGGCTTTTTGCTGCTTCCTCTGCTTCAGGTAACACTCGGCTAATGACTCACACACCTGAGCCTGAGCCAGGTGGTCCTCTGTGTAGAGACAGGTACAAACAGACAGGTAACACGCCTGAACCTGAGATAGGTGGTCCTCTGCATAGGGACAGGTACAGGCAGATACATATATCCTGGTAGGCTTGACTTATGCTGCCCTCTGCTGGTCCCAGAGTGCTGTGTCAGGGGGGTCACCGTGTGCTAGCTGGTGCTTTGGAGGAGCTCAAGCCGATAATCACCAATAACATATTAAATACCAAGAACAATTAACAAACAGAAGTAAAGAAGCTACTGGTGTTACCTGCGTCTCTGAATCCCTGCAGAGCATGGATGAAGCTCTCTGCTGCCTCTTCTTCATCACCCAGCTGACTGCAGGCAAACGCTAAGTTACTGAAACACCGCGCCTGGTCACCACGGCGACCCAGGGAGCCTGAGTGTGCGCGCACACACACACAGAGAAACATAACTACCTGTGCAGTATATTATTACATCATAATGTACTGAAAGGATAAATATATTGTGGGATAACAGTGAAAATTATATTGCTTTACACATTCTTTGCATATTATCATTATTATAATTCTACTATTATTATCATATGAACATGAATCATGCTCTTCATAAAGAAGAAGCAGGTGATCAGTGTGGTTGAATGACAGGTGAGTGACGGTATCTGACCGTAGAGTCCAGCAGCCAGCCTATGGTAACCCACAGCAGGTGTGAACTGGCCCACAGAGTTCAGAGCAGCTCCCAGGTTGTGCAGGACTTTGGCCAGCAGGGAGGGGTGCTGAGTGGTGGGGCCCAGAGCCAGCTGGAAACACTGTACCGCCTCCTGGAAACACCTAAGCCGACAGTAAGACACGCCCACTGACAGGTACAGCTCACCTGGACCAGAGCAGCAAACAGTCAATCAATCAATCAATCAATCAATCAATCAATCAATCAGATGATCTGTTGAGCCCTTGAATGCAAAGATGTTACCCAGAATTCTCGGCTCTGTGATTCTGTCTGTCAGACTCAGACACTCGGTCAGTACGCTATTGATGTCATCACGGCTGAACCGATCTGATTGGATCATGTGATTTACTGCCTCTTTGAAGGCAGCGGCTGCAGAATCCAACATGGCTGCCACTCTGTAACTCTCTGCAGCCCGCAGGAAACCCTGAGCAGCCAGAGACCAGTCCTAAACACACACACACACACACACACACACACACACACACACACACACAGCTGACTCACCTTTTACCTAACATCTTACAGCTCTGGTCCTAGTTCAGGTTTTCTGTGGTTCAGAACCTAAACCAAGAACAGAACCTGAACCACAGACAGAAAAAGGACCAGAAACTGTCCCTCATTCAGCTTCTTTCTCTGGTTCAGGTTCTGATTGTGATTCTGGTTGTGGTCCTGCTTCAGGTCCTGACCTGTACTCTGCTGTGGCAGCGGCTCATCTCCATGCAGGCGTCCCCCTCGCTGCCTCCGTCTCCCTGTGATCTGTACAGCTGAGCAGCCTGCAAGAAGCAGGCGGCGGCCTCTCGGCTCTGCCCCAGTGCATTGTGGGCCAGGGCCAGGTTGAACTGGAGGTCTGGGAGGCGGTCGGCCTTTGGACCGGGCTGAACCTGATGCAGGAAGTCCAGACCTTCCTTAGGTTGGCCCACATGCACATAGGCTGCACCAAGGTTAAAGGAGCAGGCCCGGAGGACCCGGGAGTCCTGCAGCTGAGGAGCAGTGCATGATGGGAAATCAAGGTACAAGTACTACTATGCTCTGCAGTCTCACCTGTCAATAACCTTTGACCCTCAGCAGTCTCACCTGTCAATAACCTATGACATGCTGTAGTCTCACCTGTCAGTGACTTCTGACCCTCTGCAGTCTCACCTGTCAATAACCTTGGACCCTCTGCAGTCTCACCTGTCAGTGACTTCTGACCCTCTGCAGTCTCACCGTCAGTGACTTCTGACCCTCTGCAGTCTCACCTGTCAATAACCTTTGACCCTCTGCAGTCTCACCTGTCAATAACCTTTGACCCTCTGCAGTCTCACCTGTCAGTGACTTCTGACCCTCTAGAGACTCACCTGTCCTGCAGCATTCAGCGCCTTGTTAAAGCAGCTCAGAGCGTCTTGAGTCCGTCCCTCCTGCAGAGCTCTGTGACCAGCAGATGTTAACTCTTCAATGTCCACTGCCAGAACCTCCTTCCTCCTCACCTCCTGCTCCCTCCTCCTCCTTCTCACCTTCACTTTATCGTCACATTGAGGAGACTCATCAGACGCCATGTTGGACATGCAGGGCATGGACGAGGACTCACCTGGTAAGACTCTGAGGAGAGACACATTTTAAACCTGAAAACATCAACTATCATTCACCTTCTTTAAAACCTGCAAATAATGACTGTTTCATTTTTAATTACTTATCTGATTGATGGATTGATTAATTATTATATATCATTATATTATATATATATATATTATAATTATTTAAATACAATACATGCTAAATTGTTATAATCCAGTGAAGTCTTCAAACAGTATGTCAGCATGGATTCAAGTTATTCATTTTGATTTGACCTAAAACTCTAAATAGAGTTTAGTTTATTTAAAATTCATCTTTATATCGTTAAAATGTAAAATTGTATAAAACACGGATCCAGATTTAAGGTGAAACCGACAAATATTTAAGTTTAAATATAACTTTGTTCAATGTTTTATTGACAAAATATTCTCACCTCAACGTGCATTTTATGAATATCCAACCCACTAATGAGGATCATGTGATATGACTGACACAATAAAAGGTTTATGCTGCTTTAAAGGAGAGAAACCGATTTATTTTGAAAAACCACGTTTGCTCTTCCTGTTTAGGTCGGTGAAACTACAAGCTAAAGCTAACAGCGCCCCCCACTGAAGGAGTCAACGGATGATTAATACACCTCAAACACATCTCAACTGGAACAGTTAATATAAAACAGGTTATTTATTGTGTATTGTGAGTGTAGATTAGTTTACACTTGATCGTTTGTGGTTCTTAACTCTATGAAAACAATCCAAATATTCACTATCAAGCCCAAAATGGGAGCAACACTGCATCCTCAGACTGAAACTGGCTCAGAAAACATGTTTCTAAAGAAATGAAGTGATACCCTTTTATCGCTGGTATTAAAGTTTGAATGGTTATCAATAAACATGACGTCCTGCTGCTACTTGTATTTATTGTACTTCTGACACCACTGCTACTGCTAACACGGCTAACATTTAGCTGTGCTTTACTGAACACTCCCAGTGAAACAACACTTGCTCCTCTTGACTCACAGTTTCCAGGGGAAGATGAAGATCATTCATATTGAGCCGTTCAATGTCCAGACATCAACAACTGTTCTGAAGTAAGATCGATATATTTTTCTTAGCTTTTCATGAAGCAGCTAGCAACATCTGCTATAAGCTACTTCTGAGTGTAGCTGACTCGGTTGCTGTGGCAACATGGAACCAACTACAGGGGAAACAACTAAAATGTTGAAAATAGAAACAGGGAAAACAGGGAAACAAACGAGGAGTCTGACGTCTAATGTAAACTCAAATAAGTTATTAAAAAGAAAAAAAGTTATCGTAGGCGTTTATTTTAACGAAACAAAAATACATAGACCACAATCCAATGCTGCAACGCTCCAGCCAATGGACGAAGCGGCTGGTTGCTGGGCCAATCAGAGAGCGGCGGGAGCTTTCAAATCTTAGCCAGGAAGCAGGTCCGGGCAGCGGACGAGTTCAAACAGACTGAAGAGTGTTTTGGGAGTTTTTGCGGTGTGCATTTCACCTGTACTGTATTGTTTTGACATTATAACGACAAGTTTTAACCATCGTGAGGACAAATAAAGATTTAATCAACCCGACGGAGGACGAAGAGCTAATATGGCGGATTCAGCTGGACACAGTCCCTGTAAGTTTCTTCATATTTCCTCATGTTTCACTGAAATAAAAATGTCTTACTTTAGTTTTTCTCGTCTTATGAAAGTGGTTTTATCTACTACGTGCTGGTTTTATGCGTTAGCTTCTGTCTCTGCTGGGTTGTCTGGGAAAATGTTTGTGTTATCATGGCTAGACTTCCTTCAGGCAGTTGAAGTGGTTTCTGTCGGCTCATTAAAGGAAACATCAGGGAGCGGCTGACCAGCAGAAACACACTTTGAATTATTAACAGGAACTTTAACAAGAAGTTATTTGCTAAGTAACGTTTCAGTGCTCCGTGATTATTATGTAAACGTTTTCAATTTTTGTCCTGCTAAATGTTCGTTCTTAAAGATCCACAATATATATATCAGAAAAATCCCATTAGTTTATTGTTATAGTTAGTTGTTGTTATTATCTATCGATCGGGCAGCTGGCCGTCACTAAGGCTGCGTCCAGACTCGCAGACTGACCTGCTGTTCACGTTAACTGTGACGTCAGATTGAGCATGCGCAGTATGTCGATTTCATGCACAGGAATGACTGGATTAACGTACTTAGATAGATAGATAGATACTTTATTCATCTCCGAAGAGAAATTTGCAAAATTTACTTTAAGAGTATGTGGTGTGACCTCACTGGACACCCACAATGCATTGCTTCTCTTCAGGCCATGATGTTGATTTTGAGCCAGGCTAAAAGCCGTTAATGTGTCACTTTATTCATTTCAATATTTTTTCACTGACCAGTTAGATTGCCAATTTTTTTACAAATTACAGCTGTCTGGAAATTTGCTTTGGTGTAGTCAGAGCCGTGAGGGGCCGCTGGCTGGCTGGCCGGTTGGCTGGCCGGCTGGCTGAGACGTGGTCGGCAGTATGCAGGACATCCTGATGGAGTGTGTCGGAGGCAGTACATAGGAACACAAACGCAGCTTTCATCGATGAAGAAAACATCATTTGTATATTTCTGTGTACGAGGTTGCCCTGGCTGAACTCCCCTCATGTACCTGTATATGACCTCCTGATGCAGACCTCCTGATGCAGACCTCCTGATGCAGACCTCCAGCGGTCCTCAACAACGTTTAATGAACAGTATAGCTAGTGGCGTCACAGTGATGTGTCAGGATATGGAAATGATCCGCGGTATCAGTACAACATGTAAAACTGCTGTTTGTGTGGATGTGTGTGTTGTACAGACGAGCGTCTGACGGCAGAGCAGATGGATGAACAGAGGATCCAGAACGTGGCCTATCAGTACCTCTGCAGGCTGGAGGAGGCAAAGAGGTCAGTGGGATTCACTCCAGACCAGGTCCACACTGAACTGGTTACTTTTTAAAACAACATCCATCCAGTTCTTAGATGATGATGATTGAGCGGCCCGGCTGGTCTTTAACATACCCCAGTTCTCCCACACTACACGCTCCTCCACACGCAGGACCGGCTACCGGTGGCTGCTCAAAGCCTAGTCTACACCCTGGTTGTCTTGCTAGGATCCTACATCCAGGACAACCAGACAGCTGCTGCTGGGGCGCTTCTGAAACCCCGTGTGGTCCCTCTGGTGGGATTGCCAAGAATGGCCCCCCCGATCAGACTAGCAACTGACCTGTTCAGACTGAAAACTCACCTGTTCAAACACCTCACATGTGACATCACTTCTCTTTCTGCTCAGATGGATGGAGGCATGTCTGGGGGAGGAGCTTCCCCCTCCCACTGAGCTGGAGGAGGCGTTGAGAAACGGAGTCCTTTTAGCAAAACTGGGTCATCGATTTGCTCCGAATGCTGTTGCTCTGAAGAAGATCTATGATCCCGAACAGCTCCGGTACCAGGTGCCCCCCCCCGGCACACACACAGAGTACACACAGTACACAATACACACACCCGGTAGTGATTAGTAATCAGTCAGTCACTGTCAGTAATCAATAATCAGCTATGTATTGATCTGATCAGGCGGTGGGTCTTCAGTTCCGTCACACTGACAATATCAACTACTGGAGAAAAGCCATGACAACCCTCGGCCTGCCAGCGGTGAGCACACTGTTACTGATGATCTGAGTATTGATCAGCTGATCTGAGTATTGATCAGCTGATCTGAGTATTGATCAATCTGAGTATTGATCAGCTGATCAGAGTATTGATCAGCTGATCAGAGTATTGATCAATCTGAGTATTGATCAGCTGATCTGAGTATTGATCAGCTGATCAGAGTATTGATCAGCTGATCAGAAATTACTTTTTGTTGTTTTCAGATCTTCCACCCAGAAACTACAGACATCTATGACAAGAAGAACATGCCAAGAGCTGTTTACTGTATCCATGCACTCAGGTGTGTTTACCTGTCTGTCTGTCTGCAGCCTGTCTCTCTCTGTATTAACTACCTGTCTGTCTTCAGCCTGTCTCTCTCTGTATTAATCAGCTGTCTGTCTGTCTGCCTGCCTGTCTGCAGCCTGTCTCTCTCTCTGTATTGACCACCTGTCTGTCTCTCTGCCTGTCTGTCTTCAGCCTGTCTCTCTCTGTATTAACTACCTGTCTGTCTGCAGCCTGTCTGTCTTTGTCAACCACCTGTCTGTCTGTCTCTCTGCCTGTCTGTCTGCAGCCTGTCTCTCTCTGTATTAACTACCTGTCTGTCTTCAGCCTGTCTCTCTCTGTATTAACCAGCTGTCTGTCTGTCTGCCTGCCTGTCTGCAGCCTGTCTCTCTCTCTGTATTGACCACCTGTCTGTCTCTCTGCCTGTCTGTCTTCAGCCTGTCTCTCTCTGTATTAACTACCTGTCTGTCTCTCTGCCTGTCTGTCTTCAGCCTGTCTCTCTCTCTCTGTATTAACCAGCTGTCTGTCTCTCTGCCTGTCTGCAGCCTGTCTCTCTCTGTTAACCAGCTGTCTGTCTCTCGGCCTGCCTGTCTGCAGCCTGTCTCTCTCTCTGTATTGACCACCTGTCTGTCTCTCTGCCTGTCTGTCTGCAGCCTGTCTCTCTCTGTATTGACCAGCTGTCTGTCTCTCTGCCTGTCTGTCTGCAGCCTGTCTCTCTGTCTGTTAACCACCTGTCTGTCTCTCTGCCTGTCTGTCTGCAGCCTGCCTCTCTCTGTATTGACCAGCTGTCTGTCTCTCTGCCTGTCTGTCTGCAGCCTGTACCTGTACAGACAGGGTCTGGCTCCACAGATCCACGACCTCTACGGAAAAGTCGAGTTCACAGGTGAAAATGATGATTTAATGATTTAATTTAGTTTAATGATTCTTTGTGTCAGGCTTCACTCAACTGTTGTCTGTCTCTGGGTTACACCCCATAATAGTTTTACTTTGACATGCACTCGTTGTGTGGACGTGAGCGTGTCTCTCTGATGCTGCAGGTGGGGGCGGCAGCCTCCCGTCTCTTTGTGGTGATGATGTCACAGGATGTCGTCGTTGTGCTGGTTTCTGATTTTAAGCATTAGTCAGGAGGCTGCTGCATTTCTTGACTCCACGCTGTCGCCGCCCCTCTTACTCCCACCGCACCCCATCGGCGATCTCGAGCAGCCGCGATTGGACGAAGGTGGGGCGACAGCCGTCTTGGAGTATTGTGTAAACTGTGTGTTACTGTGTGTCTGTCCAGAGGAGGAGATCAACAACATGAAGATGGAGCTGGATAAATATG